>NC_090650.1:39016808-39119308 GCF_040937935.1 Hyperolius riggenbachi | reverse complement strand
GTATGGGGGCCAAAGGTCTTTTAATACTATGAACAGATTGTATAGGAAAGCTTCCAGACTGCATGAAGGTGGTAACATTGGGCAATCATTGACCAATCAAAATTAGATGTGGGTACAAAGCTCTAGAGGCATTACTATCATAATCTTACCCATCTGTTATAAAAATAAATACCATTCCAAACCAATGACAGCTGTGTACAGGGGGTCCCTTCAAGTCACCATGTTAAAAGGGGCAGCTAACATCAGCAGCCATACTGAAAATCTCAAGCAAGCCACGTGACACATATTGGATTTAACCCCCTAGCAGCTTCAATAGTTTGAGATAAGTGCACTGCTTTTCACCCCAGTCTGCAGAACTAGTTGTGCTGTAAATTCTTGGAATGCTTTGATCTCTCGCTGTACAAGCAGAAAATATAGAAACTGAAGGCAGAAGCCCTCTGTTATTGTCTCCCACTGCCTCCTAGTGACAAGTGTCCACAATTACACATTACAGCAGTACTAATTAGAATTAGTGAAATGTAAAATATAAAAAAGTGCTAAAATAAATTGGCCTGGAGCACTTTCACGCCTCTAAATAAATTGGCTACAAAAGGGTTAAATCACATGACCCACAGCTGTGGGATTTACTTGCTACAGCAAAAAGATTCATTAATTGCATAGGATATCCTCTCCAATGCCTCAGAGAGAATAACAGACATCCTATGAGGCAGAGGAGGCAAGGGGCACCGACAGGCCGGACCTGCCATACTCACAACTGAGGGAGGAGCAAGCACTGACAGGCCACACCCACCATACTCACCACTGAGGGAGGAGCATGCACTGAGAGGCCACACCCACCACGGAGGGAGGAGCATGCACTGAGAGGCCACACCTGCCATACTCACCACTGAGGGAGGAACATGCACTGACAGTCCACACCCACCATACTCACAACTGAGGGAGGAGCAAGCACTGACAGGGCAGTGAGGCCACACCCACCATACGCACCACTGAGGGAGGAGCATGCACTGACAGGCCACACTCACCATACTCACCACTGAGGGAGGAGCATGCACTGACAGGCCACACCCGCCATGCTCACCACTGAGGGAGGAGCATGCACTGAGGCCACACTCGCCATACTCACCACTGAGGGAGGAGCATGCACTGAGGCCACACTCGCCATACTCACCACTGAGGGAGGAGCATGCACTGAGGCCACACTCGCCATACTCACCACTGAGGGAGGAGCATGCACTGAGGCCACACTCGCCATACTCACCACTGAGGGAGGAGCAAGCACTGACAGGCCACACCCGCCATGCTCACCACTGAGGGAGGAGCATGCGCTGAGGCCACACTCGCCATACTCACCACTGAGGGAGGAACATGCACTGAGGCCACACTCACCACTGAGGGAGGAGCATGCACTGACAGGCCACACCAGCCATACTCACCACTGTAAGAACTCCGGGGAATAGTCAAATCTGAACATGTTATCGTCATCTTCCACGTAATTCTCATTCAGCAATGTGTACAGTTCCTTCAGCTGCGGGGTGGAAGCACAATGATCACAGAATGAATTATTCTTGTATGACTAATCTATCTGCAGTCACTCAGAGCAAGGACAAGCATTGTATCGTCTGCAGAGCTCACAACCAGAATCCAGATAGTCAACTTGCTCTAAAGACAAGGAAGAGCACAAATCATTTCCAGCGGATACGCTTGAGAGGTTCTGGGATCTATGTTGTAAGTCTATGGAATGGTAGTGGGTGGTGGTGGTGGGTGTGGTCCATGGAGGTGTGTGGGTGTGCACTCATGTGCTTATTTCGTTATGAAGCATCATTAAAGCTATAGTTTTTATGATGCATTGATATCTGTTAATTTTAGCCCCTGCAGGGTTTAACCTCCTCCTTAGCACCTACTTAACTTAAAGAGTACCTCCAGTCAAAATTAGCTTATTATAAATTTACTGTTTATTGTCCCCAGGGCTGGATTTACCATAAGGCATTGTAGGCACATGCCAACAGGCGCCTGATGATGGAAAGGTGGCCCACTTCCCTCCCCCAGTGCCTCTCTCCTTCCTTCCCTATGCAGAGTCCTGATGACAGTGTAAATGAGGTTACTCACCAGCCTCTTGGCATTCCCCTGATGAGACCTCCCTTCAGTCAGGGGCACCTCTAGCTACATAATACCGGGGGTACCTATGGCTCCCTAATACTAAGAGGTACTTGCAGCTACCTACACAGGGCAGGGGAAGTAGGAGAGAGGTAACAGCTGGGCACTGCCAGCACATCTGTGGGGCGGTTCGGCAGGGGTTTGTAGGTTCGGGGAGGACGAAGTGTAAGGTGCCAGGACATCTGCGCCTATAGCCTCCTGTGATGTAAATCCGGGCTGATTCTCCCCTAACAGGGGATTGATGATCAAACCAACTAATAACATGCCCGATCACCATCAAATTGTAATCAATTTTGAAGTGTGTGCTCCCCAGTTGCACTCCCATGGCAGGCCCAGAACGCTCCCCGGTGACGGGAGCATGAAGTGGGGCGCGTGCAGAAAGTATGCCCAGTACAACCTGACTGGAGGAATTACTGGGCATGGCAAGGGGCCGAACAGCCTAAAGAGGCTGGAGAAAGCCCCAGGTATGAATTTTTTTTGTATTCCTCCATCTCAGGTTTCCTTTGAGCCCTGCTCCCACGTTAACAAAAATGCTGTGGAGGTTTTTTCCTGAAGCCTGCCAAGGCGGGTCACAGCAGCACAGGTGGGGGGTGGAGTCAGGGCTCAGGACTCCTCGGCGAGACTTCAGGCAAGTGACGGGGGCGGGGTTTATGAATAATGATCATTTCATGGCGAATGGGTGATTTGCCCACTCGTTTGACTGCCAATCTCCTGCGAGGGGACAATGAATAGTATTTTTATAATAACCAAGAGTAACCTAACTTTCACTGTAAGTATTCTTTAATGGCAATACCTAGAGATGCCAACAGATTGCCCTGCAACTTCTATCGCAACTCAACCCTACCGGTAGTTCCCAAAGTTAGTGTTCCTTCCTGCCAGGTGTCTGTCCTCCATGTGTTTAGGAATGTGGTTTCTGGATTTATTATTATATTGGGTGGGTGTACTATGTAAAATAACTTTGGAAATGCCCTTCCACAGCCCTGGGGTGAACGGTATTCAGGTGAACTTACCACCTCTGCGTTGCTCAGGTCCAGCGTGTCCCACATGAAGCCCTGAGGCAGGGAGTATGGCTCTTGGCGGATGTTATCTTTGTCAGGCTCGATGGGGCCGTGACAGGTTATAACTTCATCTACAAACAGGAAGACAGAGTGGAAAGTGTTACTTGGTTGAAAAAAAATCAGAGTAGCCATTAATGGGCAGAAAATATTAAAGGGGAACTGAAGTAAGAGGTATACGGAGGCTGCCATATTTATTTCCTTTTAATCAATACCAGTTTCCTGGCAGCCCTGCTGGTCTATTTCTCTGCAGTAGTATCTGAATAACACCAGAAACAAGCATGCAGCTAGTCTTGTCAGATCTGACTTCAAAGTCTGAAACACCCAATCTGCTGCATGCTTGTTCAGGGGCTATGGCTAATAGTGTTAGAGGCAGAGGATCAGCAGGGCTGCCAGGCAACTGGTATTGCTTAACCTGCTGGGCGGTCTGGACGAGCTCAGCTCGTCCAGTACCGCCGGAGCCTGCCGCTCAGGCCCTGCTGGGCCGATTTGGCTCAAATAAAAAGCAGCACACGCAGCCGGCACTTTGCCAGCCGCGTGTGCTACCTGATCGCCGCTGCAGTGCGGCGATCCGCCGCATGCAGCGGCGAAAGAGGATCCCCCAGCCGCCTGAGCCCAGCGTAGCCGGAACAAGAAGTTCCGGACAGCGCTAAGGGCTGGATCGGAGGCGGCTGACGTCAGGACGCCGGCTGACGTCCATGACGTCACTCCGCTCGTCGCCATGGCGACGAGGTAAGCGAAACAGGGAAGGCCGCTCATTGCGGCCTTCCGTATTACTTCTGGCCACCGGAGGCGATCAGAAGATCGCCTCCGGAGCGCCCTCTAGTGGGCTTTCATGCAGCCAACTTTCAGTTGGCTGCATGAAATAGGTTTTTTTTTATTAAAAAAAAAACCTCCCGCAGCCTCCCTGGCGATTTTAATAGAACGCCAGGGAGGTTAAAAGGAAATAAACATGGCAGCCTCCATATAACTCTCTCTTCAGTTCCCCTTTAAGTCCTCATTCACAATGGAGCATTTTACTAGCGATTTCAGATTGTCTGTAAATCGCTAGAGCTTGAAAAAGTGCTGTGGCAATGCGATTTATCAAATCAATGGTAGTTTTCACACTGAAGCGATCACCAGTGATTAGCGATTTGCTGAAATCACAAACATGGTGCATGCAGCATTTTTGTAGCGATTGCATTTTAATGTTTAAGAATCACAAAATGGAATCACTCCAAAAATCACTTCCCTGTACTTTCCTAAAAAAAAAAAAATCACAGGAAAATCGCTTTGCAAAATGCTAGTGAATTCACTAGCGGTTTGCAATTTTCAATATGCATGAGGCCTAATAGTTAGTTCCAGGGGCGTAGCAATCACTATAGCAACCATAGCGTTTGCTATGGGGCCTGCGGCAGCCCTACGTCACAGGGTCCCGTAGCTCAGAGGACTTTTTTTTTTTGTAGTAATCAGATCCTAGTCCTCCCGATAATTATAAAAGAGCCCCCCCCCCACTCCTTGGCGGCCGGCCCGACAATTACTCTATAGTTCCAGGCTTCCGGCCAGCCAGGGAGGAAGAAGGAGGAGTGACGTCACGACGGAGAGGGAGCGGACCACAGACTGGCTGCCTCAGACTGTTCTGCGAGTGTGACTGCAGCCCGAGTGGAGGAGCGTGCCCTGGAGCCGGAGGCCTGGTTTGGATGCATCACCCGAATAGGAGCGGAGCGACCCGACCCGTCACCCGACCTCCGTCAGGCAAGCTGCAGGACTGTGTAAGTATGGCTGCTGTCTGTGGACGTAGGTGCGAGGGGGCCGATGGGGGGGGGGGGGGGGAATCTGCTGCCAATAAAATTGCATTTTGTGGGGAAATCTGCTGCCAATAAGACTGCATTTTGTGGTCAGCCGGCCCTCCACCATGTGGTCTGGAAAAATAACGGCCCTACATGCCCGCAAAGTTGGACAGCACACTGCTAAGGTCTTGTATATTTGGCCCCACCCATGACCACGCCCACATGCTGTTGTGATTGTCCTCTTTTTTGGAAATCAAAATATGGTCACCCTAGGCTAACCTATATGCTGGGGGGGGGGGGGGGGGTGCAGTGGCACCCATGTCTGGCTAACCTATATGCTTCGTGGGGATTGGAAGGTCGTGGGGGGGGGGGGCATAAAATGTTTTGCTATGGGGCCCAGTCATTTCTAGCTACGCCCCTGGTGGGTTCCTGACTTTCTGTGAGCTTTTTCTCCTGACGGGGAAAGGACAAGCATCAGGTGCAAATGTTTTCCTAGACCTATAAAAACAAACTAAATGAGAAGTGGCAAAAAACTATATTGACTTGTGTGGCTAAACTGTACTTCATAAAACAATGAAACCTCGTCAGTTTTCCTAGAACCTATGCAGCGCTCAGCGACAGGGCTTGGTTCTGTCTGTGGAGAAGCGCCTTGATTAGCCCATGTTAAATAAATCCCTGTTTAAAGCGGACCTGAACTCAGAAATTCCCCTCTGCTCTAAAAGATAGGCAACAGCATAATAACCTTTAAAGAAAAACATTTCTTTGTTACAGCTGGTACAAATCCTGCAATAAATCTGAAGTGTGTCTAGTTCCTGCTTTCATGGAAGCAGACAGAGTTAACATCCTGCGTTTACAAATTAGCTGCTCTGCTGAGGACTGCCGAGAGCTGACACAACTGAGAGGTTAAATTACACTCGTGATAAGTCACAGATGAGGGGGAATCAGACAGGCTAAACTCGCTAAATGCATTTCTCTCGGTTTTCCTTCTGTTCTATGCAAGAGACCACTTTAAGTAGGTAGCAAAATAGCACTTTCCAGACACCTCTTGTAGCACAGACCGCCAGAGGAACAGGAAGCTGTGTCTATGCCCCGCCCATGTGCAGTCTGAACAGCATGACAACACTGAGCTAAGTAGCAGTCTATAGAGCCTGCTGTTATGTCTTCACTTTGGCTGCTTCAGGTCGCACATGATGGAACAAAACTATCCTCTGAAAAGATTTCTCTACAGCTTAATATGGCATTTTTAAAATGTGGTCACATGACCCAAGACTGATGAACAGGAGATGCATCACCTAGACTGCAAGGGGGCGGAGCAGACGGAATTCTCTGATGAGTTTGCACTCTACAGCAACTGCAGTCTGTGCCGAAGGAAGTGGCTGGTGGGAGGCCTCTAGATCGAGTACTTGAAAAATGCATGGACATCAGTTAATCAAGGAACTTCTAGACCAGGCATGGGCAAACTTGGCCCTCCCGCTGTTAAGGAACTACAAGTCCCACAATGCATTGAGGGAGTCTTACAGCCACAGTCATGACTCAAAGGCAAATGCATTGCGGGACTTGTAGTTCCTTAACAGCTGGAGGGCCAAGTTTGCCCATGCCTGTTCTAGATAGAAAGTCAATAACTCCTGCCAAAGAGTCCTGCACATACACAGGAGATGTGTAAGCTCAGATCTGGGCTTTCAAAAGGGCTGAAAAAGAGCAAGCTAGGAGAGAAACTCTACTTGGTCCTCATTTGCCAGTAAAACTCTATTAATCTCAAGCTGTGGGCAGCAGCAATATAAGCAAATTGAATCAAGCATCAGCTTAATAGAACTAATTGTACAACAGTAATATAATAAAGGCATAAAGTGAGCTATTGTACTCTGGGGGATCCGGTATAGTGCCGTCTCTATGCCCAGATCCCCTGCTCTTCTGTCCTCCCTCTCTGACCTTCTCAGGGACCTCAGACTCCCATAAGGCCACCAATTACCCGATTAGCATGTAATTTACTCTTTCACGGTCCCGGAGGACAGAGGAGCAAAGTACGCAGAGGAGAGAAACCATTTCACTCTCAAAGAAGCCAGAAAAAAATCTAATTTGGGCACAAAGCTTGTAAAGATAATCACTCAGCAATGAAAGGAAGCAGGTAAAGGGGCCCATACACTAGTCGATTTCAGCCATCGATCGATCATCGATTCTATCAAATCTATTGATCGATTGATTTGCAGCCGATTTCCCATAGAGTTGCATTGGATCCAATGGTCCAATAATGCATTTAGATCGATTTCCAACAGATTTCTTTCTGAAATCTATTGGAAAGCTGTTCCTAGTGTGTGGCACACATCAGATAGATTCCTGTCAGATTCGGCTTGACAGGCATCTGACAGAAATCTATCTGATAGTTGAATCTGCTGCAAATCTATAAGTGTATGGCCAAAGAGTAAAGCTAGCCATACATCTAGCGATGATAGGCAGATTCGGCCAAGAGATATCTCTCTCTGGTTGAATATGATTAGAGAAAGATCTGTTGGCTGCCCATACACTGCAGGCCAATTCCAGATCGATTTCATGCTGAAATCTATCAGGAATCAGCCTTGTCACGCTGCATCGCCGAGCCGACGCCGTCCCCCCCAATGGTTTAACCACTTGAGGACCGCAGTGTTAACCCCCCCCCCCCCCCTAAAGACCAGTAGTGATGGGCCGAACAGTTCGCCTGGCGAACCTCTCTGGGCCTCTTACTACTTCCGGGTCGCAATGACTCGGAGTAGTACGCCTGCGCTGCCCGGCGGAGAGCGTCCTAGATCGCGCTCCTGTTGCCGGGCACTCTCTGCGCATGAGCATGACGTCACGCACATGCGCAGTGAGTGCCCGGCAACAGGAGCGCGATCTAGGACGCGCTCCGCCGGGCAGCGCAGGCGTACTACTCCGGGTCATTGCGACCCGGAAGTAGTAAGAGGCCCATGGATTTAGAGAGGTTCGCCGGGCGAACGGTTCGGGAACCGTTCGCCACATCTCTAAAGACCAGGCACTTTTTCTTATAATTGGCCACTGCAGCTTAAAGGCCAAGCTGCAGGGCCGTACATCTTAGCACACAAGTGATTCCCCCCTTTTCTCCCCACAAACAGAGCTCTCTGTTGGTGCGGTCTGATCGCTCCCCCAGTGTTTATTTTTTTTTTTTTTTATAAATATTTATTTTATTTTTACAATAAAGATCTTTATGTTATTCTTTTTCATTTTCCCCCGCTCCCTCCGCCAGCCAATCAGCATGATCGGCTGTCATAGGCTTCAGCCTATGACAGCGGATCACTTCCGCGGTAATGCTGGGGACAGCCGTGTCACACGGCTGACCCCAGAACAGCGCTCCTGCAGATCGCAGTGCTGTACAAAGTAATTAGGCGGCTAACAGTCTCCTGAGCGGTGATCGCCGCTCGGAGACTGAAGGCAGGGTGGAGCTCCACCCCCCGAGCAGGAGATGCGCACGCAGCCTGCATGCGATCTCCTGCTAGCCCTATAGACGGCCGTTCACACCAATTGGCGTGGAGCAGTCGGCAAGTAGTTAATGTGCCCCCCAGTGCCCAGAGCACTGTATACATTACCTGTCCACCACTTGCTTTGGGCTCCCTCCCATCCCACACGCACCCACGTTACTAAGCAACCACGTGGGGCGTGTGTATGGATGGCAGAGGGAGCCCGGAGCAAGTGGCTGTCGCACTGTCGATCGGGTATGCACTTGGCGGTACCGGTTTTCATCCGATTCAGATAATAAATGAATCGGATGGTCGATTGGACGCCAAGCCGCCTCATGTATAGAATCAGAAGAGAATCTTTTCATGGATTTCCAGTTGAAATTGGTTGAGTGGATCGATCAGGAATGGAGGAAAATCTCAGTCACAAGGGCTCAATCAGGTGCACGGGGTACTGGCGTTCAATATTCCAACAACCGACAGCTACCCACAAGCAGGACTCCTGGCCTCCTCTGGTGTCCAGCATGTTAAAGGACACTGCAGAGTGAGGTTTATGGAGGCTGCCATGTTTATTTCCTTTTAAGCAGTACCAGTTGCCTGGCAGCCCTGCTGACTCTCTGCCTCTAATACTTTCAGCCATAGACCCTGAACAAGCATGCAGCAGATCGGGTGTTTCTGACATTATTGTCAGATCTGACAGATTAGCTACATGCTTGTTTCTGGTGTTATTCAGACACTTCTGTAGCCAAATAGACCAGCAGGGCTGCCAGGCAACTGGTATTGTTTAGAAGGAAATAAAATGGCAGCCTCTATAGTCTTCTCACTTCAGTTGTCCTTTAAAGGGAACCTTAACTGAGACTTAACTAACCTTAACTCCAATGAGTTCTGGGTCACCATGAGCTTGCTGGTTAGTCTGTGCCTCTCGGATTCACAAGCCCTACTCCATAGAGCCAAATTAATCCATGTCATGCACTGATGAGGATCAAACAATCCGAAACAGTCTGTATGCATGTTGGATTATTATGGCTCTGTACAAATTAACAAGCTGACACATCATTGCATTCCAGCGGTTCTGGAGGTGTGTTTAGCTTCTAAGGGTACAATGGTTAATTTGCATATATTCAGCAGTGGTGCTCTGGGAGACATCTCAAGCTCACTCCAACCTGAATTATCGCAAATTCTTTCTGTTTTAGGAAAGCAAACTTTTGTTTTTCTTAACATCTTAGTAAGGGGGCTTTTAGGACCATTGTAGTCCCTTACACACTTCAATGAGTTCTGGGTCACCATGAGCTTGCTGGTTAGTCTGTGCTTAACTGAGAGGGATATGGATGGTTCCTTTTAAACAATACCAGTTGCCTGGCAGTCTTGCTGATCTCTTTGGCTGCAGTAGTGGCTGAATCACACACCTGAAACAAGCATACAGCTAATTCAGTCTGATTTCAGTCAGAGCACCTGATCTGCTTGCTTGTTGAGGGGCTGTGGCTAAAAATATTAGAGAGACAGGATCAGCAGGAGAGTCAGGCAACTGGTAGTATTTTAAAAGGAAAAATTCATATCCTTCTCAGTTTAGGTTCCCTTTAAAGAAGGGAGGTATAGTGTGAGAATGGGTGCTGGGTTAGTCGATAGTAAAAATATTAGTAATTTACATTGCCGATATTTTACTATCGGCACCACCCACAGCCCAACTCACATGGTCACGCTGCAATATATACTCTCGTCATCCCACCTACCTAATGTACAGTAACCTATACTGCGCAGAAGTACCCAGGTAAACATAGTTGTCCAAACTCTGGCCCTGTAACATGCATAGTGCAGACATGCAAACATTCATTGCATCAAACCTATCTAGGGATTAGGAGCACACATCCTGACGTCCTCTCCTGGGACAGATAGTGCATCTTGCCAATCGTGCAAGGGAGCTAACAATGTGTCCATGCGCACCATGCACATACACCAGCATAAGCTGTGTGTATGCTGACAAACACATACAGGGGACGGAGGGAGTGCACTGAATTAAAACCCTAGCCACAGGGGTCAGTAACAAGAAAAAAAATGCATATATCCAGGCACATCGCCTCTAGTTAGGACATTAAATAAGTTAAGGAAAGGGAGGTGCTGAAGGGGGTGTGGCCAGAAAACAGCAAAAATCTATTAACCCTTCGCACTCTCGCATGCAAATGTTCAAACAAATGCATTCACAGATTTACTCTTCCAGGCACCACTGTTATCCCTACAGCTAAGTTAAAAGCCGGGGTCTTAGTTCACAGAAGAATGCATTCTTATGCTTAGTCACCTATACTGTGCAGAAGTACCCAGGTAAACATAGGTGTCCTAACTCTGGCCCTGTAACATGCATAGTGCAGACATGCAAACATTCATTGCATCAAACCTATCTAGAGATTAGCAGCACACATCCTGACGTCCTCTCCTGAGACAGATGGCGCATCTTACCAATCGCACAAGGATGCTAACGTAATGTATCCATGCGCACCATGCACATACACCAGCATAAGCTGTGTGCATGCTGACAAAAAAACACATACAGGGGAAGGAGGGAGTGCACTGAATTAAAACCCTAGCCACAGGGTTTTCAGCATACACACAGCTTATGCTGGTGTATGTGCATGGTGCGCATGGATACATTACGTTAGCTCCCTTGTGCGATTGGTAAGATGTGCCATCTGTCCCAGAAGAGGACGTCAGGATGTGTGCTCCTAATCCCTAGATAGGTTTGAAGGGTTAATAGATTTTTGCTGTTTTCTGGCCACACCCCCTTCAGCACCTCCCTTTCCTTAATAACTTATTTAATGTCCTAACTAGAGGCGATGTGCCTGGATATATATATTTTTTTCTCTAATGTACAGGACTGTAGCCTGAACTGTAATCCAAGGGATCGAATCCCGTCCCCGGCAGGTGACCATTATTGCACGTGTGTGCGCAACTTCACTCCTTCAGAGTCTCCCTATAAAGGGGCGCTGACAGGTGGGGATAAAGGAGCAGCAGTTGAGTCATTACCGAGTTCAATACACCTCACAACCCTTGTCTTCTGATCTGAATATCAAGCAGGCAATTCTTTCATTCGCGAGGAAACGCCCACAAGCCTTCAGCATTCCACTGAATCACCGCTAGCGATGTCAGCCCCACACAACGCTGGATATATGTGGGCGACTCCTCTCCACGGATGTGTCACTGCCAGTGCCAAAGACTTCAAGAGAGGATCGTTTAAGGGTTACTTTACTTTACCACAAGCATCTATACATCATTCTATACAAGTCATACTGTAACCAAATAACCATCACATGCTATCGTTCAACTTTCAGTTTGCAAGTGCAATCACTTCTCTAAAATAAAACCTGCTGGAAACCATGGCAACAGTATATCATTTGGCAACTGTAACCAAGGATTGAACTTCATCCAAATCAGTAGCTAATACCCCCCTTTCCCATGAGAAATATTTACCTTTTCTCAAATAGATCATCAAAGGAGTCTGTACGGCTGATACTGTGGTGAAACCCCTCCCACGGTGTGATGTGAGGACCTAGGTCCTGACCATTTCCTGTCTGTGAGCCCTGTTGCATTGTGGGAAATAGCAGCTGTTTCCAGTTGCCAAGCAACCAGTATATGTGTATCTATAAAAAAACAACCTTTTAGCCTGTTGCATTGATAGGGGGTGTGGTTATAGATTATGACAGTTGGTGCTGTCTGTTTTTTTTCATGTCTGCCAGCAGTAAAGAGGATGACGACGTGCAGGCTGATTGTGGAACAAACAACACGAACACATTACATGGCGAATATCAATCGTTTCTTGATCTCTCTTCTCACATTGCAATGTATTGATTTATGTTTGCCCCTTTTTGCTCTTCTTCAAACTGTACCTTAGCCGGGTACAGAAGCACATACTTACCTAAGAAAAGGGAAGCCTCAGGATCCTGAAGAGGTTTCTCACACCGCCCTTCAGTCTCCCGTTGCAGCTGGAGGACCCTCCAAAGATTAGCAACTAGGTCTTATCTGTAATCTGATTGGGGCTGCAGTCCATATTGCACCTGCGTGTGTACAGCTGTGCCTGCGCAGTAAGCTGGTGCCAATTGTGCACAAGCAGTTCTGTGCTTCTGCACAGACACGGCCGCGGAGGTGTCAGAAGAGGAGTTTGGCCCCAATAAGATAGTCCACAAGTGCCAAAGGGAGACCAGAGTATGCCTTGTGGAGCATCATTAGGATCCAGAAGCTTCCCTCTCCTTAGTATCTGTTTTGTTTTATAATTTGTGGCCTCCGGTTCTCTTTAAAGATACCCAGAATTTTTCTCTCCACTGGTGCAGAAAACAGAACAGCAGGTGTGATGGATACTGGCTGGTTTGCGCCTGCTGAAGCAACGTGCGGAGTACTTCTTAAACATTCCGAGCAATTAGACGTTAGGGCCAGTTCACGCCAAGCCCTCTGCTGGAATACTTCCCAGAGCAGACTGCAGCAGAGCAAGACATGCAGAATGGACCCCAGGCTTCCCCATTCCCGTTCACAAAATTTCCATTACCACCATGTTTACGTTTGTTGTCTGCCAATTAACCAGAGGATCCATTTCAAACTCTTAACCCTAACCTACAAAGCTCTTCAGAACCCCTCTCCCATGTAAATCTCCTCACTAATCTCCAGATACCACCAGAAACACAATCTCAGATCTGCACAGGACTTTCCTCTGTCATCCTCTAGAATCCCCGCCTCACATTCACGCATACAAGATTTCTCACAAGCCTCACCCCTTTGCTGGAACCCCATTCCAAAACACAGCCGTCACTCTTCAATCACTAAAAACTCACTTTTTCTGACAAGCATACGCTCTAACTTAGGCAATACTCCCCTTTAAAACTTTACCTTACTAAACATAACCTAAACACACTGCCTCTAGCTATACATATTGTATACTACCCCATCTCTTTTCCTCCCTATTCCTTTAGATTGTAAGCTTGAAAGGACAGGGCTCACTCACCCTTTGATGTCTTGGAATTTGGTATTTATTTTGTTCATTGTATTGCATTTTTCAGTGTCATTACTATGTCTAGCCACTTTTGCATTATGTTCCAGTGTCTATACTTGGTGTATTCCTTTGTATGTATTATGTAATCTTATTGGCTCACATTGATCACGGGTCAGGAACCAATGAAAGTGGCTCCTGTCTGGCTCACAGAGCTCTGCTTTCATAGCAACAGTTGAGTGAATGAACTTTCAGCGACAGGAGAGTGGTGAAATCGGTGGTAGCGGCGGGTCCCGCGGCAGCATGTTCCTAGGCCCTGCTTTTTTTTGCACCAGCAGTCTTTGGTTCTTAAAGAGAACCCGAGGTGGGTTTGAAGAATGTTATCTGCATACAGAGGCTGGATCTGCCTATACAGCCCAGCCTCCGTTGCTATCCCAAACCCCCCTAAGGTCCCCCTGCACTCTGCAATCCCTCATAAATCACAGCCACGCTGCTGACAAACAGCTTGTCAGAGCTGGCTGTGTTTATCTCTATAGTGTCAGTCTGCTGCTCTCCCCGCCTCCTGCAGAACTCCGGTCCCCGCCTGCATCCCTTTCCTTCCTGCTGATTGGAGGGAAGGGATGGGGGCAGGGACCGGAGCTATGCAGGAGGCGGGGGAGCAGCCGAGACTGACACTACAGATGTAAATACAGCCTCACAGCACGGCTGTGATTAATGGGGGATTGCAGAGTGCAGGGGGACCTTAGGGGGGTTTGGGATAGCAACAGAGGCTGGGCTGTATAGGCAGATCCAGCCTCTGTAAGCAGATAACATTCTTTAAACACACCTCGGGATTTCTTTAAAGAGAACCCCTAACCAAAGAATGAACTTAATCCCAATCAGTAGCTGATACCGCCTTTCCCATGAGAAATCTTTATCTTTTGTTAAACGGATCATCAGGGGGCTCCGTATGGCTGTGGTGAAATCCCTCCCACAGTGTGATGTCAGGACCATGGATCTGACATCACATTATGGGAGCCTCGTTGCATTGTGGAAATAACAGCTGTTTACAGTGGTTTCCAACTGCCAAAAAAGCAAGCAGCTTCTCTTTCCACTGGCATCTCCTTCCAGCAGTAAAAATGTCACCATGTTGATAAATGTCACAATGTAAATCAGGGAGAGGAAAGATTTTACAATGGGCAAACACTGACTAAATCATTTATAAATAATTAATCCTTATTTTCACTTGAGATCCTCTTTATTAGGCCAGAGACTGCTGGCATTTAAGTGGTTAATTTGTACAGCGCCAAGGAATATGTTGAATAAAAAGTGACGACTTTTCACACAGTGGCCGCTCATTTTATGGCAGGTACCCTTTTTCTGATTTCTCTGCATGAAGGGCCAGCCACTGACCCCCATTATCTTGTTAGAATTCCACTTCACAACTAACGTGAACATATGCCTGGGCACACAGACAAAGAAGACCTAAGGAGATTACAACAGCCTACTTACTAAGTTTCGGTACCGGTTGCGTATCCCAAAATTGGTATTTCCGTTTGCTTGCCTCGTCAAGGTTCTTGGCGGGTCCCTGGCAAGCAGACAGAAGCTCCATAGCTCTCTGAATATCCTGCAGCTTCTGCATTGGAATGGCGGGATTCTGTAGGGAAAGAAGACAAGTCACGCTGTTATCTGTTATCTCTTAAAGTGGTATAAAACTCACCATTTCCTCTTTGTTCTAAAAGATTATTTACAGGATAAAATCTACTACCACAAAAAAAATTGAAGCAGAACAGCATTCAAACAGTTAAACACAGTGGAAAGCTCCTTGCTTCAGTGGAAAGCTTCTGGCCGCACCAGAAGAGGTGATAATATTACCTTTTGTTTACATTCCTTTGTCATATACATTTAGTGAACATTAGCAAACTGACGAAACTGAGCTGCACTAAGCTGAGAAGCAGGAAGAGCTGAGAAGTGATCACTAGATCATGCTACATTGATCACATTCCACCTTCACCACTATAGGACACTAGGTAGCGTTCTCCTTTAAAAAGGAACTAAATGGAACCTGTTGCAAAAAAGTTCTCCTAGGTGTGGGGGGGCAAACTTTTTGACTCGAGGGCCACGAGGTTCTTAAGTTTGACCCAGGGTCTAGACCAGAATAGGAGTAAGTGTGGTGAAAACTGGCGGTGTCCATGACAGGATGTGGGTGGAGCTATCAGTAATGTAATAGTGTGGGCTAGAGTTAGGTAAAGTGACCTTAAAGGTGATTAGACAAGGTTTCCTCCAACCCCCTACAAAAGAAGAAAAAATCCACACACAGCCTTCATAGTCCATCAGCCTCCATGCTGATCCTCTGCCTCTGATCCTTTTAGCCATAGACCCTAAACAAGCATGCAGCAGATCAGTTGTTTCTGACTTAAGGTGCCCATACATTAGAACGAATATGGGCAGATTCGACCAAGAGACAAATTTATCTATAATCGAATCTGCCCATACACTACAGGCCGATTCCCGTCCGATTACAGCATGAAATTATCAGGGAATCGGCTGAGCCGCCGCTGTCCGCCCCGCCGCTGCCCCCAAAATGTATGAATGTGTGTAAAGTAGTGTATTTATACATTACCTGTCTTGTAGCAGCTCGCCGGGTCTATCCGTCCATCTTGCCGGGTAAGCCGCATACACGCTAGCGGCGCACAGCGTCTGACATCAGCCGCTATGCGCCTTCGTGACGTCAGAGCACCGCCGGCATGTATGTGTAACCCGGTGCGATGGACGGAAACCGAGTGGAGGCTGACACCGGACACGTAATGTATAAATGTACAAACTGCATACATTTATACATTGCGTCGGCAGCGGCGGGGGTTTCGTCGCTCGTTCGCAACTCGGCCGCCGTACCGCTGCGCACCCGACCAACCAACCTCGGCTTGACATTTTTCAGCATGCACGATCGACCGTGCGGCCAATTTCTGTCCCGAAATTGGTTGCTTTGTCGGTCGGGCATGCACTTTGCAGCACCAATTTTCATCCAATTCGATTATAATAATCAAATTGGATGGTCGATTGGTTGGTTGGTCGGCAAATGTATGGGCTCCTTAAATCTCATTGGATTAGCTGGATGCTTGTTCCAGGTGTGTGATTCAGGCACTACTGATGCCAGAAATATCAGCAGGATAGCTAGGCAACTGGCAATGCTTAAAAGGAAATAAATGGCAGACAGCACATGCCTTTCATTTTAAGTTTCTTTTAAACATTCCAAACTAGTTGGTTGCCAAGGACGGGTCAGGAGCCACTGCAGAAAAACATATTATGCAAGTATTTGTATTATATGTGTTTAAGCATCAAATGCCCTAAAAATACACTACTTACTTGCCACAAAAAGGCAAATAAAGCAGATGAGGACAGGTTCAGTCTGAGGTGTATTTTGGCCGCATGAATTCATATTTTCTACAGGCTTTGCATTTTTTTTTTTCCTAAAAAAGGCAAAAAATTCTGAATAAATATTTGGTCACTGTATTTTGGTAGCACTGGATTTTTCAACATTAAAGGGACTCCAAGCACCTCTCATGTGTATGTCTTTAAGACTCCGACCAGTACTGCAAACAACTTCAAGACGCATACCTTTCTGTAGCTTGTGCTCTCCTCTTTCATTTGATGCCTGAATCACCGCTCTACACCAAATAGTTTGCATTCGATTTCAATTTAAAAATCACGGCTGCCATCTTGACTATGTTAAAACTACTGGGACACCCCTGTCTTCTCTGTTAGAGAAGTGCATCACTGAATGAAGCAGGAAGAGGAAGTGACACGCATGGCCATTGCAAGAGGCTCCTCCAGAGGGGTCATAGCTGGACTTTGTTGGATGTCGTCTGGTAGCAGGAGTTAAAAAATTCCCCTCTGCTATAAAAGATAAGCTAAACTATTCTGAGAACAAGCACTTAAAGAGACTCTAACAAAATTTTCAGCCTTATTTCTTCTATCCTATAAGTTCCTACACCTGTTCTAATGTGGTCTGGCTTACTGCAGCCTTTTCTAGTTGCACTGTCTCTAATAAATCTAATAATCTTTCCTTTTTCAAGCCTTGTCGAGGCAGATAGGAATGCACTGCTCTACTGTGATAGGGAGATGTTATACACACCCCCTGCAGGCTCTGTGTGTGTGCTTTGTGTATGAGTCAGACAAGGTCTCTGCTCACAGCCAGCTTCTGCAGGCTCAGGAGCTGTGACCTTGTGAACAGCTGTGAGTGCAGAAAGATCAGTTCAGAGCTCAGACAAGCAGCTAAGGCAACAAGTGGTGTAACATTCCAGCAATCAAATCACCTTTGAGAGGAGCCTCTGCAAACAGGCACCTGCTCTGATGATGTATTTCCTGTTTGGTGGCCATCTTCATTGTTTGCAAAAACAATGAATAAAACAGTGATTTTATCACCAAGAAAGCAGCGGGAGCAGCGAAAATGTCACAAAGGGGGCTAGGAGAAGACAACAAACAGGCTGGTACGTTTATGCAAGATTTTCACAGTACAGATTCTCTTTAAAAGTATTCTCTAAAAGTAGTTAATAGATTTAGTTTGATCTTCTCCAACAGTGTTAACTGCCACCAAGTACTCTGGGCTACAGAGATAGTTGTAATGTAAGAGTTAATAAGTGTCTACGCGCACAATGGTTGTCGTCCAAAGCAGCGTCCCCCAACCTTGTCCTCAGCGCCGGGAGTTCCGTTACTTTTGTTGCTCGTCCCGATATCTCACGCCGATACCGACGCGCACCCAATCGAGCATGTTGGCCTTACATCTTGCACCATGTCCAATCGATACATGCGACCAGTTTCGGCTCCCCTCCTTAGCAACAGAACACATCGCTAGCCTCAAGGCTTGGGATGTGTCTGTACAGCTTCGTTCCTCAAGGGATCATTTCCCAATCCCTGATGGGCAACAATTCTCGCATGTGTGTACATAGCTTAACAGGCTATTAGATTTCAGCTTGGCCAAGAATGGGCATAGCATCTTATTTCTGTGACAGGAACTGGTCAAACTGAGGCAGCCTTTAAAATTAAACTTGCTCTGGCCAGGATAGAAATCGTAAGTGAACTGCAGTGTGTGCTGTGCTCTCCGTTACAGGTTCTCTTCATCATGTGTAATGTCTCTCACACAGAACAATTGTCATGAAAAACGATGGCAGGATCTCCCCTCAGGGAATGTGCCTCCACACCAGTCTGTCCTTCACCGCACAATGCAGAGGCCGAAGCCAGCGGGAGAATTACCTCATCGCTTCACCCTCTCCGCTCAGCGGACCTGAGGGACTGACGCGTGACATTGCTGAGGCCTTGACAAGCCGCCACATTACTAGAGATCAGCAGCGTTCAGCACCAGCTTCCTGCATGTCTATTCAACATATCTGAAAGGACAACTGTAGAGAGAGGGATATGGAGGCTGCCATATTTATTTCCTTTTAAGCAATATTAGTTGCCTGGCTGTCCCGCTGATCCTCTGCGTCTAATACTTTTAACCATAGCCCCTGAACAAGCATGCAGCAGATCAGGCGTTTTTTGACATTATTGTCAGATCTGACAAGATGCATGCTTGTCTCTGGTGTGATTCAGATACTACTGCAGCCAAATAGATCAGTAGGGCTGCCAGGCAACTGGTATTGTTAAAAGGGAAACAAATATGGAAGCCTCCATGTACCTTTGGCTTCAGTTGCCTTTAAAGAGACTCAGAGCTGAGTCATACTGCAGTTTTTTTTTACCTTCCCCGGGTTTCCTTCAGCCCCATAAGCATGGATGTATCCCTCGCCATCCTCCCGCAGTCCTCCAATCAGCTGAAGTCAACCCCCGATACGTGGCTCAGTCGGGCTCTGAGTGACATCAGCTGAGGCCTTCTGCACTTGCGCATAAGGTCCGCCCATGCGCAGAAGCCCCTCGCCCCCCCCCTCCCCCCAACGTCACTGAGCCGCTTACCGGAGAAGATTGCGGCTTAACGGAAGCGCTAAGGAGGACGACGAGGGATACATCCATGCTTATGGGGCTGGAGGAAGCCCCGGGTAAGTAAAAAAGACTGCAGTATGACTCAGCTCTGAGTCTCTTTAAGTGTTAACATTTTATAACGATAAGACATTATAATTTACTAGAGATAAAACAATTAAAAACCTGGGCCCTTTAGATCCATTTTTGAAGTCCTATGAAGGTGGCCACACACTGCTTGATTTTTCTCATCGATATCAAGCCGCTTCGATTTAAACTGCTAGAAATCGATGCCGCAAACGATCCCTGATCACTCTTCAGCAGAAACGT
Source organism: Hyperolius riggenbachi (assembly GCF_040937935.1). Lineage (NCBI taxonomy): Eukaryota > Metazoa > Chordata > Amphibia > Anura > Hyperoliidae > Hyperolius > Hyperolius riggenbachi. Next base: position 39,099,657 of record NC_090650.1, on the reverse strand, counting down.
ATCAATTTGGTCAATCGCGCCGGATGGAAGATGGCATGCTTTATAGTTATGCTACTGACGGGATTCTAGAAGTATGGAGTTGCTCTTTAAGTTACAAAACATTTTGTGTAGCATTAGTACATTCTATAGCAATGTGTCAATAGCGGCTGCCTCCACTGTAGTAAGAGCTGTAGATAGGCCTGTAGAGCAGTGAGCTTATACATAAGCTGTGTCAAGAATGGGCAAATATAAATAAGCCCGCATACATCTCTGTTAAGTTGGGAGTAGCCCTACAATATTTCATACACAGGAAGCTCCCCGAGTACCCTGCAGACCTGTGTTTTTTATATTAAAGCACTGTTTACTTTCCCTGTCCTCTGTGACCTGCGTATAGCAGCTGCTAGCAACAGATGAAGATAAATAATTCACAGCAAATGCAGACAACACTTTTCTAACTTTCGCTGGAGAAGCCATGTTGGGCAGGGTGCACAGGCTGCTGCTGCAAGCACTAGAGACTTGTGCCTGAGCTGATGCAGCGTGCACTGGCTGCTGCTGCTGCTGCATGCACTAGAGACTTGTGCCTGAGCTGATGCAGTGTGCACTGGCTGCTGCAAGCACTAGAGATTTGTGCCTAAGCTGATGCAGCGTGCACTGGCTGCTGCTGCAAGCACTAGAGACTTGTGCCTGAGCTGATGCAGTGTGCACTGGCTGCTGCTGCAAGCACTAGAGACTTGTGCCTGAGCTGATGCAGTGTGCACTGGCTGCTGCTGCAAGCACTAGAGACTTGTGCCTGAGCTGATGCAGTGTGCACTGGCTGCTGCTGCTGCAAGCACTAGAGATTTGTGCCTGAGCTGATGCAGCGTGCACTGGCTGCTGCTGCTGGAGGCACTAGAGGCTTGTGCCTGAGCTAATGCAGCATGCACTGGCTGCTGCTGCAAGTGCTGGAGACTTGCGCCTGAGCTGATGCAGCGTATACTGGCTGCTGCAAGCACTAGAGACTTGTGCCTGAGCTAATGCAGCATGCACTGGCTGCTGCTGCAAGCACTAAAGACTTGTGCCTGAGCTAATGCAGCGTACACTGGCTGCTGCAAGCACTAGAAACTTTTGCCTGAGCTAATGCAGCATGCACTGGCTGCTGCTGCAAGCACTAAAGACTTGTGCCTGAGCTAATGCAGCGAACACTGGCTGCTGCTGCAAGCACTAAAGACTTGTGCCTGAGCTAATGCAGCATACACTGGCTGCTGCAAGCACTAAAGACTTGTGCCTGAGCTAATGCAGCGTACACTGGCTGCTGCAAGCACTAGAGACTTGTGTCTGAGCTAATGCAGCATGCACTGGCTGCTGCTGCAAGCACTAAAGACTTGTGCCTGAGCTAATGCAGCATACACTGGCTGCTGCTGCTGCAAGCAGAGGCGGGACAAGGTCCTCCAGCACCCAAGGCTGAGACACCAAAGTGCGCCCCTCCAGCCCTGCCACCCCAGCCGTCACACACTGATTGCTATTAGACTAAGAGGTGCCACAGGGCCCACAACCTCCCCAACACCTTAATATCTAGTTATCTGGTTTGCAGTCACTGCTATGTATCCCCTTTTCTTATTTATTTCTGCTTCAAACACTATTAGGAATGACAGCTGAATGAATTGTGCGCCCCCTCCTACACTGCGCCCTGAGGCTGGAGCCTCTCCAGCCTATGCCTCGGCCCGGCCCTGGCTGCAAGCACTAGAGACTTGTGCCTGAGCTAATGCAGGGTACACTGGTTGCTGCTGCAAGCACTAAAGACTTGTGCCTGAGCTAATGCAGCGTGCACTGGCTGCTGCTGCAAGCACTAAAGACTTCTGCCTGAGCTAATGCAGCGTACACTGGCTGCTGCTGCTGCAAGCACTAAAGACTTGTGCCTGAGCTAATGCAGCGTGCACTGGCTGCTGCTGCAAGCACTAGAGACTTGTGCCTGAGCTAATGCAGCGTGCACTGGCTGCTGCTGCAAGCACTAGAGACTTGTGCTTGAGCTAATGCAGCGTGCACTGGCTGCTGCTGCAAGCCCGAGAGACTCGTGCCTGAGCTGATGCACTGTGGACTGGCTACAAGCACTGGAGACTTGCATCTGAGCTGATGCTTTGTGTACTGGCTGCTGCTGTAAGCGCTGGAGGCTTGTGCCTGAGCTGATGCACTGTGCACTGGCTGCAAGCGCCGGAGACTTGCGCCTGAGCTGATGCTTTGTATACTGGCTGCTGCTGTAAGCGCTGGAGGCTTGTGCCTGAGCTGATGCTGCTAATGCTGGAGACTTGTGCCTGAGCTGATGCAGTGTGTATTGGCTGCTGCTGCAAGCGCTGGAGACTTGTGCCTGAGCTGATACAGCATGCACTGGCTGCTGCTGTAAGTGCTGGAGACTTGTGCCTAAACTGATGCAGCGTGCACTGGCTGCTGCTGCAAGCGCTGGAGACTTGTGCCTGAGCTGATGCTGCTAATGCTGGAGACTTGTGCCTGAGCTGATGCAGTGTGTACTGGCTGCTGCTGCAAGCGCTGGAGACTTGTGCCCGAGCAGATGCAGCATGCACTGGCTGCTGCAAGCGCTGGAGACTTGTGCCTGAGCTGATGCAGCGTGCACTGGCTGCTGCTGCAAGGGATGGAGACTTGTGCCTGAGCTGATGCAGTGTGCACTGGCTGCTGCATGCGCTGGAGACTTGTGCCTGAGCTAAGCAGCGTGCACTGGCTGCTGCTGCAAGTGCTGGAGACTTGTGCCTGAGCTGATGCAGTGTGTACTGGCTGCTGCTGCAAGGGATGGAGATTTGTGCCTGAGCTGATGCAGCGTGCACTGGCTGCTGCTGCTGCAAGGGATGGAGACTTGTGCCTGAGCCGATGCAGCGTGTACTGGCTGCTGCTGCTGCAAGGGATGGAGATTTGTGCCTGAGCTGATGCAGCGTGCACTGGCTGCTGCAAGTAATGGAGACTTGTGCCTGAGCCGATGCAGTGTGCACTGGCTGCTGCTGCTGCAAGGTATGGAGACTTGTGCCTGAGCCGATGCAGTGTGCACTGGCTGCTGCATGCGCTGGAGACTTTTGCCTGAGATGATGCAGCATGTACTGGCTGCTACTGCAAGCGCTGGAGACTTGTGCCTGAGTTGATGCAGTGCGCACTGACTGCTGCATGCACTGGAGGCTTGCGTCTAAGCTGAGTGGCATGCACTGGTTGCTGCTGCAAGCGCTGGAGACTTGTGCCTGAGCTGATGCAACGTGCACTGGCTGCTGCTGCTGGAGACTTGCACCTGAGCAGCGTGCACTGGCTGCTGCTGCAAGCGCTGGAGACTTGTGCATAAGCTGATGCAACGTGCACTGGCTGCTGCTGCTGGAGACTTGCGTCTGAGCTGAGCAGCGTGCACTGGCTGCTGCTGCTGGAGACTGGCACCTGAGCTGATGTAGTGTGCACTGGTTGCTGCTGCAAGCGCTGGAGACTTGCGCCTGAGCTGATGCATCGTGCACTGGCTGCTGCTGCTGGAGACTTGCGCCTGAGCTGATGCAGCGTGCACTGGCTGCTGCTGCTGGAGACTTGCGCCTGAGCTGATGCAGCGTGCACTGGCTGCTGCTGCTGGAGACTTGCGCCTGATCTGATGCACCGTGCACTGGCTGCTGCTGCTGGAGACTTGTGCCTGAGCTGATGCAGCGTGCACTGGCTGCTGCTGCTGGAGACTTGCGCCTGATCTGATGCAGCGTGCACTGGCTGCTGCTGCTGAAGACTTGCGCCTGATCTGATGCACCGTGCACTGGCTGCTGCTGCTGGAGACTTGCGCCTGAGTTGATGCAGCGTGCACTGGCTGCTGCTGCTGCTGGAGACTTGCGCCTGAGCTGATGCAGCATGCACTGGCTGCTGCTGCTGGAGACTTGCGCCTAAGCTGATGCAGCGTGCACTGGCTGCTGCTGCTGGAGACTTGCGCCTGAGCTGATGCAGCATGCACTGGCTGCTGCTGGAGCCTTGTACCTGAGCTGATGCAGTGTGCACTGGCTGCTGCGTCTGAGCACTAGGGATTTGTGTCTGAGCTGATGAGGCATGCTGATGCAGCTTTCTGGGCAATCTGTAATCAGGAGTGATGGATAAGAATTACAGCTTGGTTCGTTGATGGTGAAATAATCAATGTATTACATCATTTTATTTCCGATCATATTTATCTGATCGCTCTGGCGATGTTTGGCTGAACATTGTGTCATCAGTGGGCAGCTTTAGGTTAGGCTGCGTGTGGCATATTTATGTTTGTGAGCTGATGCAAAACCAAGAAACGATTCCCTGTTTACAGGCTGCTGTTGGACTGATTATCTGGGGAGGAGAGATGGATAGACCAGAACACGGAGAGAGCTCACTTTGGAAGGCTGCTGCGTGCGGATCTCCTGAGAGTCGGACGCAGAGTCCGATTTGGTCCCCCCAGAGTTTGGCTTTTCTTTTTTCCGCTTCTGTTTCTTCTTTTTCTTTTTAGCTCCGAGATCTCCGGCGGGGCTCCTGTGCAGGTAAAAAAAAAAAAAACTAATCAGAAAAAACTCTCAAGATTACCAGAAATAAAGCCACAAACAGATGCAGAACAGTGTTCTAAAAACCTGGCAATTCACTAATGAAGAGCAAAGAGCCCTTCCACAACTAAAGGACAACTGTAGTGACAAGAATATGGAGGCTGCCATATTTTTTTCCTTTTAAAGCGGATCCGAGATGAAAAACTAACTATAACAAGTAACTTGTCTATATATCTTATCTAAAGTTTAGATAGTTTACACAGCATATCTAGCCTCAAACAGCTTCAACAGTTTGATTATTTATTCCTGTGATACAATGAGGGCAGCCATGTTCTGTTTATCACATTGTCACAGGCTGAGGGCTGGAGATGCTATCAGCTTGCCTGTGTGTAAACTCAGTCCCCTCTCCTCCCCTCTGCCTCTGAAATCAATGGCTAGTAACACCACCTCCTCCTCCTCCTGCCCAGACTGAGCTCCCATAAGCCCTTGCTAGTTTAGTTTATAGGGAATTAGAGTATTAAAACAAAAAAAGTGTTTGGCTTGAGGAATGCCCTATAAACTATATGAAAGGAACACAATTATGCAATGAATAAAAGTTTATCTTGGATCCACTTTAAGCAATACCAGTTGCCTGGCTATCCTGCTGATCTTCTGCCTCTAATACATTTAGCCATAGCCCCTGAACAAGCATGCAGCAGATAAGATGTTTCTGACATTGTCAGGTCTGACAAGGTTAGCCACATGCTAGTTTCTGGTGTTATTCAGCCACTACTGCAGACAAATAGATCAGCAGGGCTGCCAGGAAACTGGTATTGTTTAAAAGGAAATAAATATGGCAGCCGCCATATCCCACTCACTTTAGTTGCCCTTCAAAAACATTGTGGAGAGCTGCGATCACGTATTTTCAAGCAGGTTTCTGCACAATCTGCAGGTACGATCGCCGTGGGCAAGTGTATTTCCAGAACGGAGAAGGGAAAAAAAAGCAGTGGCAAGTTTTTGCAAATGGGAGATCGCAGAGCACTGCGTTTGCCATGCATTTTGCATGCGCTGCTATTCATTTGATCCGATCGCAAAAGCAGGCAAACTGCGGCACGCACTACCGATTGCGGCCAGAAACAGTTCGCCCCACTCTGTACAGGGCACCGCGATTACTAACGTTAATCACTTTACCCTTGTGGTCGGCAAAATGCATGCTCTTCAAAAATCAGATGGAAGCGCTTGCAGTATGGAAGGGTCCTAACACACACACACCATATCCAATACACTTCTGCTGTAACACAGGACCCAGAATGAACTAGAACTACAACAGTTTGTCAACCTCCCCTTTACTTAGTGCAGTGATCTGAAAACTTGTCTCTCCAGCTGTTAAGAAACTACAAATCCCACAATGCATTGCGGGAGTCTGACAGTCATGATTCATAAAGGCAAATGCATTGTGGGACTTGTAGTTCCTTAACAGCTGGAGAGACAAGTTTGCAGATCACTGACTTAGTGGATAGAATTTGAAGGACAAATGTGATACAGCAATATATACACATAGGATTTGTTTCTGATGCTGAAACCAGGAATATTACTGTTAAAGTGGGTATCCTGAATAATTTATTGCAATCTACGATATGTCACTACGGTACAGCGCTTCTTTAAAAGAAACCTGAAGTATGTCAAGAAACGATCCTCCGGTCCCCCGCCACGGCTCCGTTTCACTTTCTTCAGTCACCGTCAGTGACGGGCTTCCGAGTAGGAAGCCAGTCGAATACTGAATTAAAATGAGGCTGAATTGCCTCAGGTGTGCGCACGGGAGACAGGGGGTTACTTACCCAGAAGTCCATTGGCTTCTATGCGTCTCACTTAACTCGCACGTGAACTATGGGACGCATTGCACAACTCACTTTTGCATTTCCTCCCGGGTTGAAGGAGGAAGTGTGATGGTGAGTCTTGGAACACGTCCCATAGGTCACGTGCGAGTGAGACGCATAAAAGCCGATGGACTTCTGGGTAAGTAACTCCCTGTCTCCCATGCACACACCTAAGGCAATTAAGCCTCATTTTAATTCCGAATTCTAGTGGCTTCCTACTAAGAAGCCCATCGTTAGTCGCAGTCCACTGCACCTGCGCGCCCTCGTTCGCGGTCCCGCCGCAATAGAGATTTTCTCAACGAGACGGGAGATTTTCTTGACAGGAGTGCTGATGAAGATGCGCATAGCCAGTGCCGCGCAGGCGCAGTGGAAGTCGGCCAAAACAGGGCCATGGTGGGGGTCCAGAGGATTGTTAGATTGTCAGAGATGGCGGGGGGCACAGGGAGGCTGCGGGGGTCTGGCAGAAGCCCCAAGTAAGTCAAACTTTTTTTATGGGGTGGGGGGGGGGGGGGGGGAGACCTACTTCAGGTCCGATTTAACCTTCAAAAATGTCCTGGCTGTATAAGATGATGGAGCTTCCTGCACAATGCACACTACAGAGCACAGGAAGCACACGGCGGTCAGATGGCTCATCTGCATGTGACTCCTGTTACATGTCATTACATACGGGATAACCTAACCCCTGCCTGCCTGTAAATTATTAAGGAAACAAGCTTTCACCAGAGAGTTCCAGGACCATATAAAACGCAGCGGAATGTATGGTAACCTCGCAGGGCGCAGAGATGAAGCCTAAAGGGGCCCTTCAACGGTTTTTAGCGAATCATCACATTTTTGATGTGATCATTCAGGTTTTAAGAAAGGATTGTATTTAATCAATCCGCCCCGCTAAAGAATCCAACTTCCGATCATATCTTCCCCAGTTATGATCAGATCCATGAAAAAATCCACCAAGCTGAATGATTATTTATTTAAAGCAGCAGGGACAGCCATATTATCACAGGAATAAGAAAACCCCATATAGAAGTAGATAAATACTTGTTCTACTTACATAATATATGTATTGCACTGTCCACATTTTGATTTTAGTGAATTTTATATCGTAAATAAAGAGAAAACTGATCCAGGCATTTTCCAACTTTACTGCCTCTGACTGAAGCCAATCCTGATGCAATTTCCTCCTTTACTCTTTTTTTGTTTTCTCTTGCCCAAAATGGTGTATGCATTGCCAGCCCTCCTCCCCACTGATCTCTGTACTAGACAGTGCAGTGTCATATCTAGCTATCTTTGTAAACACATGTGAGCATAGCATAGCTTCCGCAGAGGGGTGAGGTGTATTTCCCTTCTCTGCTTCCTGTCACACTGAACTGCCCTCAGCCAATCAGTGAGAAGGAACGTGGGAGGGAAGAGAACAAGCTTCCCTCTTCCCGACAATGTACCAGAATAGAGCCAGGCTGACTAAGATGGTATTCAATACCAGTAGACACAGTTATGTTTATATTGGAATGCTCCCCAAATTTATAGTATACAGTAGCTTAGGCCGCGTTAGTGGGGGGTTGTGGAAGGGGGGCAATTAGAGTTAGACATCGGATGGGGGGTAGGTTAGGCATAGGGATGAGATTCCAAATACCGATCGGAACTCGGCTTTCCATGGAGAAAACCGCAGCTACTGGAATTCTGCAAACATACCGAACTACTGAGACTTGGAAATGTATCTCAATTAGAACACTTAGAAGCATTGGACCAATCAGAGATTTAGAAATGTACAACAAAAATCGGAACACTCGGAAAGCTGTTGCAGATCGGAAATGCGGAATCCACATAATAGTGAACATCCACAAAAAAAAGGGAGCTCCCACTATTTTTTTTTATTTTTACAGTTAACTTTATTTACAAAAATAACATTCTGCAGAAATCAAAAAGCCACCTGTCGGAAAATAGACATCCGTCAAAATAGGTATTTCCGAGCATCTGTAGATGGGCATTGATGGGGGGGGGGTCAGCAGTTAGGGATAGGCATGGGGGTAGGGGACACTCAGTTAGCCACTGGTAGAGGGAGGGCTTGTGTGACGTTAGGTTTAGCGACAGTAAAATATATAGATATTTCACTATCGAAATTACCACTGCCCACTGGTGGTTTAAAGAAAGGCACTGTGACCCTGACATGAAGAAGCTGGTAAGACCCACGAAATGCATCGTCCTTTTAAGTGTCCAATAAAATTGTGTTTTTTGATGCCATACCCCTCACTCGAGGTAAGATTGATTATTCTAACAATCTTTGTTTCAACTTTTCATTGGGGTGCCTCCTTCCACCATCCACCATCCCAGTGTGCAGACAGGGGCTCTTTAACCCTCACAACATAAGTCTGGTATTTCCGGGTTTTTCTTGTAGAGCAACAGGCAATATTTATAAGAAGATTCTTCGACAGATCCATGTGGAGACGGAATTCTCCACCCGCTGCTTACTGTGCTTGCCTTTTAGGAACCCAGTTTTTTAAAGTGGATCCGAGATAAACTTTTACTCCTTGCACAATTGTGTTCCTTTCATATAGTTTATAGGGCATTCCTCAAGCCAAATACTTTTTTTGTTGTTTTAATACTCTAATTCCCTATAAACTAAACAAGCCTCGCCCACAGCTTCTCCAGTGTGCCTTGGCAGTGTAGCAAGGGCTTATGAGAGCTCAGTCTGGGCAGGAGGCGGAGGTTACTAGCCATTGATTTTAGAGGCAGAGGGGAGGAGGAGAGGGGACTGAATATACACACAAGCAAGCTCATAGCATCTCCAGCCCTCAGCCTGTGACAAACAGAACGTGGCTGCCCTCGTATCTCAGGAATAAATAATCATATACTGTTGAAGCTGTTTGCAGCTAGATTTGCTGTGTAAACTATCTAAACTTTAGATAAGATGTATAGACAAGTTACTTGTTATAGTTAGATTTTCATCTCAGATCCGCTTTAAGTAGGGATCTACAGTATTAGCTCTAATCTTTTTAAATATTATGCTATAATGGCTCTCCTGACGTTCTCTGACGTTTCTTTCGCCAAATCCTGGAGTTTCTTGAAGTTTATCTAACAGACACTCCCACTGTCACCCTAATAACTGATGCATGATCCTTCAGAGCGACAGTTATTTTGGGTGTGCGTACAATGATCTATGATGATTCCTGTGCGTTTTGAATGACCGTCACGATGGATCACATTGGCAGATAATCGTCTGCAGTGTGTACGCAGCTGTGAATGATTATTAAACAATGCATCCACAAAGCTCATGGCGCTTGATGCAAGTTCTTCTGCATTGTTTAACACTCAGATGGTTCACCATATCGCTCATCAACACATGTTGCGTGGTTATCTTAGGCTACGTTTCCACTGTAGCGTTACATTTTCGCCTGCAAAAAATCGTATAAGATTTTTCTGATTGGTGAAAATTTGCATGTAAATTTGTACACGTTTTTATCGCATTAGTTAAATATACATAATCTGCCTAGTAACAGCTTACTCATGATTGCTGACAACTTCCTGTAACCATGGATTTACAAAATAACGCAAAAATTCGCATTGCCTACACAAAGCATTGTACGCGAGTCGTACGCGATGTCCGATAATATGATGCAGGACCTCAGATTTTTTTCACGCGTACGAAAATTCGCATAGAGTGGAACCGGCTGCATTGACTAATCTATGCAAATTTTCTGAGCAGAAAAACTGACACAAAACGCGCAAGTGGAAACTTAGCCTTAAAAGATAAATTGTGGAACGATCGATTGATCCACACAATCTACCTTTGAATGTGTATATAGCTTAAAGTGGACCAGAACTCTTGCACAGAACAGAAGGAAAACAGAGAAATGCACCCTGTATGTATTTAGAGAGTTTAGCCTGTCTAATCCCTGCTTATCTGTGACTAATCACAACTATAATTGGATATCTCAGGTGTGTCAGCTGGCTACTACCACAGAGAAGCTAATTGGTAAATACAGCATGTCTGCTTCCATGAAAGCAGGAAGGAAACACACTGCAGATTTATTGCAGGATTTGTATCAGTTGTAACAAAGAAATGTTTTTCTTCAAAGCTCATTATGCTGTTGCTTATCTTTTAGAGGAGAAAGGAAGTTTTGAGTTCAGGTCCGCTTTAAGTATCTTCTAGCGCTATTGATCATTAACGGACACCAGGAGACAGACAAGATTTTAGCAGGGTGTGTGTATGAATATCACAGCTGAGGCTGATGGGGGTTCGGCATCTAGCGTTGCCCATGTCAAGGTTTGTGGCCGCTCTGCTCAGTAACAGCTCATAACTGTGAGGACAGATCTGAGAAGCTGAAAATACTTCTTTTACTGGAAGCAGAGAAACCACATAGCAGGATCTGCACAGAGTGTGAAAACCAGCTGCACACCAGCGTCCTAACACAAGCAAAGATACAACGTGAGCGCCAAGCAAGCCAACATAGAACTACCGTATAACTCAGCACAGCTGCACACCAGCGTCCTAACACAAGCAAAGATACAACGTGAGCGCCAAGCAAGCCAACATAGAACTACCGTATAACTCAGCACAGCTGCACACCAGCGTCCTAACACAAGCAAAGATACAACGTGAGCGCCAAGCAAGCCAACATAGAACTACCGTATAACTCAGCACAGCTGCACACCAGCGTCCTAACACAAGCAAAGATACAACATGAGCGCCAAGCAAGCCAACATAGAACTACCGTATAACTCAGCACAGCTGCACACCAGCGTCCTAACACAAGCAAAGATACAACGTGAGCGCCAAGCAAGCCAACATAGAACTACCGTATAACTCAGCACAGCTGCACACCAGCGTCCTAACACAAGCAAAGATACAACGTGAGCGCCAAGCAAGCCAACATAGAACTACCATACAACTCAGCACAGCTGCACACCAGCTTCCTAACACAAGCAAAGATACAACGTGAGCGCCAAGCAAGCCAACATAGAACTACCGTATAACTCAGCACAGCTGCACACCAGCGTCCTAACACAAGCAAAGATACAACGTGAGCGCCAAGCAAGCCAACATAGAACTACCATACAACTCAGCACAGCTGCACACCAGCGTCCTAACACAAGCAAAGATACAACGTGAGCGCCAAGCAAGCCAACATAGAACTACCGTATAACTCAGCACAGCTGCACACCAGCGTCCCAACACAAGCAAAGATACAACGTGAGCGCCAAGCAAGCCAACATAGAACTACCGTATAACTCAGCACAGCTGCACACCAGCATCCTAACACAAGCAAAGATACAACGTGAGCGCCAAGCAAGCCAACATAGAACTACCGTATAACTCAGCACAGCTGCACACCAGCGTCCTAACACAAGCAAAGATACAACGTGAGCGCCAAGCAAGCAAACATAGAACTACCGTATAACTCAGCACAGCTGCACACCAGCGTCCTAACACAAGCAAAGATACAACATAAGCGCCAAGCAAGCCAACATAGAACTACCGTATAACTGAGCACAGCTGCACACCAGCGTCCTAACACAAGCAAAGATACAACATGAGCGCCAAGCAAGCCAACATAGAACTACCGTACTACCGTATAACTCAGCACAGCTGCACACCAGCGTCCTAACACAAGCAAAGATACAACGTGAGCGCCAAGCAAGCCAACATAGAACTACCGTACAACTCAGCACAGCTGTACACCAGCGTCCTAACACAAGCAAAGATACAATGTGAGCGCCAAGCAAGCCAACATAGAACTACCGTATAACTCAGCACAGCTGCACACCAGCCTCCTAACACAAGCAAAGATACAACATGAGCGCCAAGCAAGCCAACATAGAACTACCGTATAACTCAGCACAGCTGCACACCAGCATCCCAACCAGTGTCCTCCCCAGGCTCTTTTAGCCGGGTGCTTCACCCGGCTAGATTTGGTGACCACCCGGCTGTCATCGGCTCACCTCCTCACCGCCTCCTATGCTGTAAGCCGAGTTGCCCTGCATTTTCCTCTTGCCCCACCCGGCTGCTTTTTCATGCCGCCCGGATGGAAAAAAATTCTGGGGAGAACACTGCCAACACAAGCAAAGATACAACATGAGCGCCAAGCAAGCCAACATAGAACTACCGTATAACTCAGATAACACAGATGCAGAGCATTCACAATGACAGATGCTTGTTTTCTACTTCCTCAAAAGCACTAAAGGCCTTGTTCACATTATAAATCGCCATCGCTAGCGCAAGCAATGAGCGATTTATTCAGGGCTGTGGAGTCGGTCCAAAAATCCACCGACTCCGACTCCTCAGTTTAGGATTCCACCGACTCCGACTCCACCTCCTCTAATTTGCATATTACAATTTTGTTGATTAAAAGTATGTAACATGAAATTCGTCTCTTAACTGCCAACGCTTAGGAATTTTACAAGACAACTGAAGTGAGAAGGATATGTAGACTACTATATTTATTCTCTTTAGACTAAAACTAGTCCTTGGTAAGAGTACTTGTAAAAGGTACAAACCGGAACAAAGAACATCTATCAGGCCCTAGGCAATGTAAGTGTGGGTACATGTAAGAATGATGTGCAGGTACTCTGCAGGGGAATGAGGAGATTGTAAACAGACAACACCTCTGTGTTCAATGTGCACAGCATTCTCAGTGGATTCCCTGCAGCTCTGTGGGGTGTGCATATGTAGAGTATAGTACTACTGTGTAACAAAGTAAACCTGAGACAGATGAAATTCAAGTTTTATACATACCTGGGTCTTCCTCCAGCCGCCTTCAGGATAATCAGTCCCTCATTGTCCTCCACCACCTGGATCTTCTGCTATGAGTCCAGGTACTTGAGCCAGTCAGGCGTAGTGCGCATGCACACACTCCGCCGCCAGGAGCATACTACACCTGTGCAGCACTATTGCGCAGGTGCAGAATGTTCCTGGCTGTGGGAGCGGCATGCAGCCGGACAGCGCTGACTGGCTGAATTACCAGGACTCATAGCAGAAGATCCGGGTGGTGGAGGACAGCGAGGGACTGATTAGCCTGAAGGGGGCTGGAGGAAGCCCCAGGTATGTATAAAACTTTACTTTTCATCCGTCTCAGTTACCCTTTAATTTGTAGTCACCAAACCAAATTTTAATAACATATCACATTATTTGATTTCATCAGCAAAGGGAGTGCATACATTTGCATAAATCAGCATCAATGCAGAATTATTTCCATCTCGTTGACCATCTCTATTAGTGACACGGCTACACATCAGGCTTTATTCTTACAGCATAGATGTTATTTAGTATATATAAGAGATTCCTGTGTACACATCATATATACAGTCACAATCAGATCTGTATATCTGACCTTAATACGGGGACTGCTTTATTGAAGCAGCACAAGTAACTAATTTTGATTGGTTTATTTCATTTTTGTGGACTAAACACAGCTATTACTGTATATATACATTATTTTTAATGACTATTATCTGAGAAATAGAACATTTTATCATATTTTCTATTTTAATTACAGTTACAAATTCATTAGGAGTCGGAGTCGGTGCATTTTTTCCCGACTCCGACTCCAGGCACCCAAAATTGCCCGACTCCACGACTCCGACTCCACGACTCCGACTCCACAGCCCTGGATTTATTGAGTGATTTTAAAAGCGCTTTTCTAAACGCTTTCAGAGCGATTTGCGCTGAGAAAAGCGCTTTTCGAAACGATTTTGTGTAGCGATGTATTTTTCACTTCCTGGCGTCAGTCAGGAAGTGAACTCTTTGACCCAGGAATGAATACAATGTATTTATTCATTGAAAGCACTTGGGAAATCGACTTTCAAGAGCTTAGCGATTTTCCTATCCTTTCTATTGAATAGCCAATGCTCTGAAAATGGTGCAGGAGCGGCGTTTGCGATTGGATAGAAAGCTCATCGCTCATGCGAGAACACTCACATAGAGCAAGAAGCGCTTTTCAGGCGATTCTAAAAGTCCCCAGCGCTTCAAAAAAAAAAAACACGAAAACGCTGAAAGTGTGAATAAACCCTTAACTTGTACTGAAATGGGTCAGGGGGAGTGACTGCATTAAGATGCGTACGAGGCATGTCCCCCAACAGGAATAGGGACCCGATTTATCGGGCTACATTGCAGGGCCGACACTGTACAACTGTACAGACATGTTGCTAGCCCCAGACTAGCGTTACCTTCTGCTGTTATGCGGGAGGGGGGAGGAGGGCTCCCAAAGGAGCGGGCTGCGCGTTGCTTCGCCCACCACTCACCCACGCTAATAACTGTCCTCCTCCTCCCCTGAGAAAGACCGTCTATGCTAATCTTTCCATTGGTTACCAATCACCCAAAGGATCCATTTTAAACACCTCACCCAATCACGCAAAGCTCTTCATAAGTTATCACATCTATACATTTCCTCACTAATCTCCAGATACCATCCCACCCGGAACCTTCACTCCTCCCAGGAGTCCGTCTAGTTGCTGGATAGTGTACTGCCTCTGACACAGGAGACCTGGGTTCAAATCTCAGCTCTTTCTGTTCAGTAAGCCAGCAGCTATTCAGTAAGGAGACCTTGGCCTAGACCAGTGATGGCTAAACTTGGCACTCCAGCTGTCACAAAACTACAAATCCTATCATGCCCCTGCCTCCCCGAGATATGCTTAGAGCTGTCAGAGTATTGCAAAGCCTCATGTGTCTTGTAGTTCCACCACAGCTGGAGTGCCAAGGTTAGCCATCACTGGCCTAGACTCTCTAACACTGCTGCTGCCTATACAGTGCCTCCTAGTGGCTGCAGCCCAGGCGCTTTGAGTCCGCCAGGAGAAAAGCGTGATATAAATGTTATTTGTCTTGTCTGTAGCTTGGTTAGCTCCTCTCACTCCAACATACAGGACTTCTCACGAGCGTCACCAATCCTTTGAAACTCTCTCGCACAGCCTGTCCATTTTAAAACACACCTTTTCAGACAATCCTATACAGTAATTTGCTATAGGTAACATTGAAGGTTCACTACCTCATCCACTAACCCCTGTGTCTTCTTCCCTAATGTCTCAATAATAATAATAATCAGGCAGCACAGTGGCGTAGTGGTTAGCACTCTCGCCTTGCAGCGCTGGGTCCCCGGTTTGTATCCCAGCCAGGTCACTATCTGCATGGAGTTTGTATGTTCTCCCCGTGTCTGCGTGGGTTTCCTCCGGGTACTCTAGTTTCTTCCCACATCCCAAAAACATACAAATAAGTTAATAGGCTTCCCCTAAATTAACCCTACACTACGATACATACACTACACGATACATACATAGACATAGGACTATGGTAGGGACTAGATTGTGAGCCCCTCTGAGGGACAGTTTACTCTGTACAGCACTGTGGAAGGTGCCGGCGCTATATAAATACTAAATAATAATACTATTATTCCCTGCACATTCCTGTAGAAGGACTGATGCTCTCTGCACTTGCTACCAGCCTGTGTGTGTCTGTGAGGCATCAGAAGCAGTGACAGCTACACAGCAGCCCTGGGCACCTATGAGGACAATGAGGGGGGGGGGCTCTATCCAGGCCAGTAGAGCACAAAGCCTCATTAGGCTGCCTCGGGGGCTCACAGTATAATTCAGAGCAGCACAAGGCTGGCTGTGGGTGAGGAGGCCTGATGTATGACAGGCGGAGAGATGCTGCAGCCCACACACGCCAGTGCTGTGACCACAACTGCCGATGACGCATACTTATAGCTGCAGCGAGTCCCCTGCTATGTGTAACACTCTGAGAAGGAGAGCTGAGGGGATGCTGCTGGGGGGGGGGCTGTATAGGACAGGCTTCTTATCACCCAGACAGCAATTATCACCCAGCATCACAAAGCAATATTAAAGCAAACCCATGGGAGGCTTACTCCATACTGTGGCCCGATCAACCTTACGATTCAATAATTTTAACGGATCTGAAGAGAATCGGCGCTGCAACATGGCTGCCCATCGATTTCTGGACAAAATCATTTGAATGGGTCAATCGGGAATGACAGAAAAATTTCAGTCGCAAGGGTTCAATTGGGGCCACAATGGTTTAAAAAGAAACCATAACCAAGGATTGAACTTCATTCAATCCAATCAGTAGCTGATACCCGCTTTCCCACGAGAAATCTTTTGCTTTTCACAAACTGATCATCAGGGGGCTCTGTATGGTTGATATTGTGGTGAAACCCCTCCTACAGTGTGATGTCAGGACCATGGTTCTGACATCACACTGTGGGAGCCTCGTTGCATTGTGGGAAATAACAGCGGTTTCCAACTGCCAAAAAAGCAAGCAGCATCTCCTTCTACTTACATCACCTGCCGGCAGTAAAAATGTCACCATGTGATAAATGTCAGACTGTAAATCAAGGAGAGGAAAGCTTTTTTTGGAGAGAGTTCACATCTGAGCGGTTTGCTTCCGATCCACTCTGGAAGGCGATGCGCGTACCATTTTTGAGGTATTTTTGCCTTAATGGAAAGTATAGGAAAAATGCAAACCGCTCACAAAATCACTTTATGCAGCGATTGCATTCGCGTTTTTAAGAATAAATACATTGTATTTATTTTTTTCTGGGTCAGACTTCATTTCCTGACTTGTGTCAGGGAGTGAATTAAAAAGAAAAAAGCGCTTAAAAAACGCCCACCAAAGCGCAGGGAATCGGAAAAAAAATTGCGTCAAAAAAGCCCAACGTGAATGCTGACGCGAGCAGAACGCAATGTGAACCAGGACTAAAGGAAAGATGCAAGCAAATAAAAAAAATCCACTTACCTGGGGCTTCCTCCAGCCCCTGGCAGTCGTCCTGTGACCCCGCCGCAACTCTGCTTCCCGCCGCTGGCCCGCGGTCCCCTCCGTTGTAGACGCCCAGGCGCAGTAGATGTAAGGTTGGCATCTGCAACGGAGGGGACCCCAGGCCACTGGCTGAGAGCGGATCTGCGGCGAGGGCATAGGACGGCTGTGAGGGGCTGGAGGAAGCCCCAGGTAAGATATATATATATATATATATATATATATATATATATATATATATATATATATATATATATATATATATATATATATATATATATATATTTGCTCTGACCTTCCCTATAAGTTCAGCATCTACAAATTCCGGTTCCTGTGAAACCAACATTTGCGATTTCATCTAATTATATGCTCATTACTAGAATCTCCAACAAATGAAAGTAATGCAATGCATTTTATTGAGTCTATGCTGATGCAATGCATCAGCCTGGTGTCTGGGACTGAGGATCGTCACCGCTGGCTGTTCAGGTGTCACCTCAGGTTGTGGAAGAGCCGGAACAGGCAGGAGAAATCCACCACATTTCCCAGAAAGAAAAGAGAGCAAAGATCAGCTGGGCTGCGAGATTTAGAAAGAGAACATGAACTGAGGTGAATTACAGTTTCTGAGCCTAGAAACGCTGGGGCAATCTGTATACCCAAGTACACAAAAATGGATCAATGTGCAAACACTGGAGGTCACCCAAAATGACCATCCTTGATAGTTTCAGGAGACAGTTTTAGAAATGATTGCTGTACATACAAATGCAGTACTCCATAAGTGAGTAAAAAAAAAAAAAGATACTTAAAGTGGACCTGAACGCTTACACAAGACAGAAGGAAAACAGAGAAACGCACCCTGTATGTACTGTATTTAGAGAGTTTCTCTCTGTTTAATTCCCCCTCATTTATGTCTAATCATAAGTTTTAATTTGATCGCTCCTGTATCACCTAGCTGCCACGGCAGATAAACTCATTTGAGATCAAAGGATGTTAACAATATGTCTGCTTCCATGAAAGCAGGAAGTAGACACACTGTAGATTTATTGCAGGATTTGTATCAGCTGTAACAAAGAAATGTTTTTCTTGTTGTTGTTATTATGCGGTTGCTTATCTTTTAGAACAGAGAGGAAGTTCTGAGTTCAGGTCCGCTATAATAGGAAACAAATATGACAGCATCCTTTAAAGCGGGATTGTCACCATAAAAATCAAATTTCAACAGCAACTGGTCTTATTGTATTAAGTGAAAAAGATGCTAATCCTGCATTCAAAATGTTTTCTGCTGTTATGGTTTGGAGTTATCACATACCTTAGGAGCATTGGCCCTTTAATTGCCATTGCCAAACAGTTGCATGC
Source organism: Hyperolius riggenbachi (assembly GCF_040937935.1). Classification (NCBI taxonomy): domain Eukaryota; kingdom Metazoa; phylum Chordata; class Amphibia; order Anura; family Hyperoliidae; genus Hyperolius; species Hyperolius riggenbachi. Next base: position 39,081,229 of record NC_090650.1, on the reverse strand, counting down.
TGGGAGGTCTTTTTATCTATAATACATTCCTCCTCTTCCCTTTATTTCCCCTTCCTAATGACATAAGACAGTGTACTTCCTAGTATAGACCTCAGTGGGAGTGCCTGAAGACTCTGGGAGGAGGGCGGCTAACGAATACACAATTAGCAAGCGGAGAAAAAAAAACAGTGAGAGAGGAAATTATGTCAGGATTCAAAGGTAACCGAGATGGAAACTGTCTAGAATAGGAGTCTCTGCTTTTCCTTTATAAAATTCACAGGAATCATAACGTGGATAGTGCAATACATCTGTTATGTAAGCAGAACTAGTATTTATCTACCTATATATGTGTTTTTTATTTCTAAGTTAGCATGGGTGTCACTTGTTTTTAAAAGACCAGTTCCAATAAAACATATTTTAGTCTTAGATAGCTTAGTAAGGGATAACTTTCTCCTTTCCAGTTTTACTGCTGTCTGTGAATAATAACATTCCTTCCTGTCAGAACATGAAATGTGGGGGTAAATCCCTCCCAACAGACCCCCCCCCCCCCCCGCCCCGCCCCAACCACACACACTGAGCTTGCTGCTATCAGTCTGTGGCTTTATGCACTCACTTTCTTCATCCTTGCGGGGGCGCCTCTCCGCAGTGACCCGATGCATGTTATTACATAATAACATGCCATCGGTCCAGGGCTGTGGAGTCGGTACAAAAATCATCTGGCTCCAACGTTTATGAAACCACCAACTACTCCAACTGACTTCTGGTACCCAAAATTGCTCCGACTCCTCGACTCTGACTCCATAGTCTAGTAGTGCAGTGGATTTGGTACAAAAATCATTCGACTCCTCAGTTTATGAAACCACCGGCTCCAAAGCCCTTGTGTGGGTCACAGATAAGGTGCAGCCAGCCTTCGATGTAGATGGGAGTGCTCGGAGCTATAGACTGGCAGAGGCGTGGGCCCGCCGGGACAAGTGAGACGCTACTCTGCCAAAGATTCTGCAGAGGCCATGGGGAGCAACAGTTACAGTGGCTTGCAAAAGCATTCGGCCCCCTTGAAGTTTTCCACATTTTGTTACATTACTGCCACAAACATGAATCAATTTTATTGGAATTCCACATGAAAGACCAATACAAAGTGGTGTACATGTGAGAAGTGGAACGAAAATCATACATGATTCCAAACATTTTTTACAAATAAATAACTGCAAAGTGGGGTGTGCGTAATTATTCAGCCCCCTTTGGTCTGAGTGCAGTCAGTTGCCCATAGACATTGCCTGATGAGTGTTAATGACTAAATAGAGTGCACCTGTGTGTAATCTAATGTCAGTAAAAATACAGCTGCTCTGTGACGGCCTCAGAGGTTGTCTAAGAGAATATTAGGAGCAACAACACCGTGAAGTCCAAAGAACACACCAGACAGGTGAGGGATAAAGTTATTGAGAAATTTAAAGCAGACTTAGGATACAAAAAGATTTCCAAAGCCTTGAACATCCCACGGAGCACTGTTCAAACGATTATTCAGAAATGGAAGGAGTATGGCACAACTATAAACTTACCAAGACAAGGCCGTTAACCTAAACTCACAGGCCGAACAAGGAGAGCGCTGATCAGAAATGCAGCCAAGAGGCCTATGGTGACTCTGGATGAACTGCAGAGATCTACTACTCAGGTGGGGGAATCTGTCCATAGGACAACTATTAGTCATGCACTGTACAAAGTTGGCCTTTATGGAAGAGTGGCAAGAAGAAAGCCATTGTTAACAGAAAAGCATAAGAAGTCCTGTTTGCAGTTTGCCACAAGCCATGTGGGGGACACAGCAACCATGTGGAAGAAGGTGCTCTGGTCAGATAAGACCAAAAGTGAACTTTTTGGCCAAAATGCAAAACGCTATGTGTGGCGGAAAACTAACACTGCACATCACTCTGTACACACCATCCCCACTGTCAAATATGGTGGTGGCAGCATCATGCTCTGGGGGTGCTTCTCTTCAGCAGGGACAGGAAAACTGGTCGGAGTTGATGGGAAGATGGATGGAGCCAAATACAGGGCAAACTTGGAAGAAAATTCTTGGAGTCTGCAAAAGACTTGAAACTGGGGCGGAGGTTCACCTTCCAGCAGGACAACGACCCTAAACATAAAGCCAGGGCAACAATGGAATGGTTTAAAACAAAACATATCCATGTGTTAGAATGGCCCAGTCACAGTCCAGATCTAAATCCAATCCAGAATCTGTGGCAAGATCTGAAAACTGCTGTTCACAAACGCTGTCCATCTAATCTGACTAAGCTGGAGCTGTTTTGCAAAGAAGAATGGGCAAGGATTTCAGTCTGTAGATGTGCAAAGCTGGTAGAGACATACCCTAAAAGACTGGCAGCTGTAATTGCAGCACAAGGTGGTTCTACAAAGTATTGACTCAGGGGGGCTAAATAATTATGCACACCTCACTTTACGGTTATTGATTTGTAAAAAATGTTTGGAATGATGTATGATTTTCGATCCACTTCTCATTTATTATTTATTCCAATAAAATTGATTCATGTTTGTGGCAGTAATGTGACAAAATGTGGAAAACTTCAAGGGGGCGAATACTTTTGCAAGCCACTGTAAGTTGGGGGGGGGGGGCGCAATCCTACAGACTCTGGGGCTGATGCCCCCTTTACCTTTATGGTAGCGCCGGCCCTGAGCAACTCCGAGTTACTGGGCAGGTAACTGGCATCCTGCGCAGTTTGGCCACATTTATTCATGGACGGGAGTGCGGCCGCAAAACTTTCAGGGGGTCCCGGTGTCCAGCGGGGGACGTGGAAAGCCCCTGGAGGATCCATAGGCCTCCCTCTAATGAGAAAAATATGGAATTAAAGGAAACTGTCTCTGAAGCCAGGAAGCCAGTTCCACCAAAAGACACAGAACTCAGAAAGTTGGGAGCTGTCATGTTTAACTGCATTGGCTATCACAGTAGTGGGATTTGTGAAGCTCAGTAATAAGGGGAGGGTGTACAATCTGCACAGGCACCTGCTGGACTGACCGATGAGAACATTAGTGGTCTGTGCCAGGATTCAGGGATGCCAGATGGAGACGCCAAGGTCTGCATGAGACCAGCTGACAGTAGTGTGCCAGGACCTAAATGTGCTGCACAGTCATAATTGCATGAACAGGTACCGTATAACGCTGCCTGTACCGGAATCAAGGAAAGCTTAAACATCTACCCAGACGGGTACCAGGATCTCACTGTGACGGCTGCCAGAGGCTTCTATTTGACCTTACTGTGCTGGGGCACTGAGGGAAAACTTCTGTAACTTGTGCCACGGCTGAGGGACCCAAAACACTAGTATTCTCTACAGAGACTATTTTTTTGCAGAGTAAAGTACTGTACTGTCCACATTTTGATTTCAGTGAATGTTATATAGTAAATGAAGAGAATTCTGTTCCTGGTGGGAACCATGTCTTTTTCCCACAGTTTGAGGCTAAATCCTGATGTCATTTCTTCCCTTAACTTTTGCTTTCTTTTCTCCTCCAATCGCTGAATCACCTCAGCCTAGCTTGTAAACAGGTAACGAACAAAAGGTGGAAACGCTGGCACCACTGGTACAAGACCCAGGGGAGCAGGAATCACAGGTCTCAGCATAAGCAACAAGAAAGGATACTCCGCTGCACCATGGGTAGGGTATAAAGAAGTCTTCAGTTTATTGACACATCAGTAGATACACATATGGCTCACGCGTATCTGAGCTCGCACTGGCTCCTTAATCATAGCCAACATACACAGAAACATCACAAGTTTAAATAGTCAAAAAAAGCCAGCCCACACAAGGTGTGGCTATGGCTCTTAACCTCCCTGGCGGTTAATTTATTTTGCCAAATGGGCAAAAATCCTTTTTTTTCGTTTTTTTTTGTTTCATGTAAAGCTACCAGAGTGGTAGCTACATGAAACACCACTAGAGGGCGCATGTGGCCCTCTAGTGCGATCGTCGCCGGCATCAATAGCAAACAGGGGAGCGCGTATATAACGCGTTCCCCTGTTTGGCTTCTCCTGTCGCTATGGCGACGATCGGCATGACGTCAGCCGACGTCCTGACGTCAGGCGCACTCGATCCAGCCCATAGCGCTGCCCGGAACTCATTGGTCCGGGCAGCGCAGGGCTCTGGCGAGGCCTCTTCCGCCGCTGCGTGCGGGCGATCGCCGCAGAGAGGCGGCGATCGAGCTGTGCGCGCGGCTAGCAAAGTGCTGGCTGCGTGCACAGCACTTTGAATGGGGCGAATCGCCCCAACAGACCCTGAGAAATCCTCCTGCGCGGCATAGCCCGAGCTCAGCTCGGGCTTACCGCCAGGGAGGTTAAAGTGACATATACACTATGTCACTTTAAGAGCCATAGCCACACCCTGCGTGGGCTGGCTTTTTTTGACTATTTAAACTTGTGATGTTTCTGTGTATGTTGGCTATGATTAACCACCCTGGCGTTCTGATTAAATCGCCAGGGTGGCTGCGGGAGGGTTTTTTTTAAATAAAAAAAAAACTATTTCATGCAGCCAACTGAAAGTTGGCTGCATGAAAGCCCACTAGAGGGCGCTCCGGAGGCGATCTTCCGATCGCCTCCGGCGCCCAGAATAAACAAGGAAGGCCGCAATGAGCGGCCTTCCTTGTTTCGCTTATATCGTCGCCATAGCGACGAGCGGAGTGACGTCATCGACGTCAGCCGACGTCCTGACGTCAGCCGCCTCCGATCCAGCCCTTAGCGCTGGCCGGAACTTTTTGTTCCGGCTACGCTGGGCTCAGGCGGCTAGGGGGGCCCTCTTTCGCCGCTGCTCGCGGCGAATCGCCGCAGAGCGGCGGCGATCAGGCAGCACACGCGGCTGGCAAAGTGCCGGCTGCGTGTGCTGCTTTTTATTTCGTTAAAATCGGCCCAGCAGGGCCTGAGCGGCAGCCGCTGGCGGTGTTGGACGAGCTGAGCTCGTCCAGACCGCTCAGCTGGTTAAGGAGCCAGTGCGAGCTCCGATACGCGTGAGCCATGTGTGTATCTACTGATGTGTCAATAAACTGAAGACTTCTTTATACCCTACCCATGGTGCAGCGGAATATCCTTTCTTGTTGCTTATGCTCGAAACAGGAGTGAGCAGAGGATACTGTTTCAGCTAGGCAGCTTCACACAGCAGTCTGCTCAGCCAATCAGTGAGAAGCAGGAAGGTGGGAGGTGAGATGACAAGCCTCCTTTCTCTCACTGTGGTTGGCGATGGCATAGAAAAGGGCCTGGGGGACTGAGAGGAAGATAACAGCAGAGAGATACCTGAATAGATTGGAGAGCTTGCACTGCAGTGTGAGATTTTTGACAGCATTTTAAAAACACTGCAGTGTTTAAACAGAATTTGGTTTTGGGGCTGACAATCTTTCTTTAAAGTGCACCCAAGTTGAAGCTTGGGTACAAAATCAGATACCTTAAAAGAGGGAAGTCTCAAGGCTTCCCTCACTACTCCATTGTCCCCTGTCACTGAGTATGGCCCCCCGGAAGTTTAACGACAGTGCATTGTAGCTAATCACATTGGGGCTGAGCATACTGCGCATGCACAGGCCGGCTCAGGTGGCTAATGCGCAGCCAGGCTTCAGAAAGAGGAGCTGCATGGCCCCGATATGTAGGGGTGCTGCGCTCAACAATGGGAGACAACAAAAAAGCGAGGGATGCCTCAATAGGATCCTGGGGCTTCCCTCTCAAGGTATGTATCTGGGGGTTTTTTTCACCGAAAGTGAAAATGATGGGTTCTGTTGAAACCAAACCACGGTCAGGTAGACATACCAAAATTTCAGTCACGACTGCCAGAAAAATTGTTTGGGATGCAAGGAAAAACCCACAAAACTTCAGGTGAAACACAGGACTGTAGTATCAAGATGGTAAAGAGGCACTTGAAGAAAGAAGGGCTGCATGGTTGAGTTGCCAGAAGAAAGCTGTTACTATGCAAATGCCACAAAATACACCATTCCTACTGTGAAACATGGTGGTGGATCGCTGATGTTTTGGGAATGTGTGAGCAACAAAGGCACAGGAAATCTAGTCAGAATTGATGGTAATGTGAATACAATAAATTATCAAAAAATACTGGAGGAAAAATCACACTCATTAGCCAGAAAGCTGAGCATTGGACATATCTGAACATTCCAACATGACAATTATTCAAGACACAAGGCCTGTCATTGGCTACAACAACATAATGTGAAGGTTCTCGAGTGGCCCTCTCAGTCTCCTGACTTCAATGTCATTGGGACACTCTGGGGAGACCTCAAATGTACAGTTTATGCAAGACAGCCCAAGAAATTACGGGAACTGGAGGCATTTTGCCAGGAAGAATGGGCAGCTTTACCGTCTGAGAAGATAAAGAGCCTCATCCACAACTAACACAAAATACTTCAAGCTGCCATTGATGTTAAAGTGAACCTTAAGGGCTCGTTTCCACTAGTGCGGCGTGCGTCTCGTAGACGCACGCCGGCACTGAGCGGGTGGGCGGGATCGCAGGCGAATCCCATGAGCCGTGCCATGCACGGCTATGGGAATCGCAGCCTCCGCCGCAAATTCTGTAGGGGGTTCCGGCCGAATCGCTACTGCAAGCGATTCGGCCGGCGGCGCCGTTATCCCCTATGGCAGAGTTTCCCTGCGCGATTTGCCTGCGGGGAAACTCTGCGGATTCGCGGCCGTTTCCGCGACAGTGGAAATGGACCCTTAGTCTAAAAAAAAAATGAGTTTTACTCACTTGGGGCTTCCCTCAGCCCCCTGCAGCTGATCGGTGCCCTCGCCGTGTCCCTCCAAAACCGTAAGTGGCCGCTGGCGGGGACAGGAGGATGGGAGGGACACGGCGAGGGCACCGATCAGCTGCAGGGGGCTGAGGGAAGCCCCAGGTGAGTAAAACTCATTTTTGACTTAAGTGTCACTTTAAAACAGAAGGGTCAGCCATACTATGCCAGAAAAAAACACACACATATATATAAGTAAGTAACTACTTATTCTAATTACATAACAGATGTATTATATTGTCCACATTTTGATTTCAGTGAATTTTATATAGTAAATAAAGAGAATACTGTTCCTGGCATTTGCCATTCTGATTCCCTCTGACTAAAGCCAATCCTGATGTCATTTCCTCCCTTACTTTTTTTTCCCATCTAGAATCTGCACTGTCATAGCTAGCTTGCTTTGTAAACACGTGAGAGTGCAGCATAGATCATATTTCAGAAGCATTGAACTGCCCTCAGCCACTCAATGAGGAGCAGGAAAGTAGGAGGGGAGATGACAAGCTTCCTTCTCGTCCGCAATGTACAAAATAGAGCCAGACTGACTGAGATAAGATTTATTACAACAGAAACATTTCTGATTAGTTTTGAGTGCTTGCAATGCAGGGTGAGGATCCAGGCTGCATAATGAACACAGAGCTGTGGATAAATGGAATTTGATTTTGTGGCTGACAATCCCTCTTTAAAGGGGCCAATACAGTACTGTATTAAGAATTGGGGTATGTAAACTTTTGATCTCCTCCTCCAGCTACTGGATATATACTGCTTAGGAACGCTACACTCTCCAACTTTTAGGTTTCGGATAGGTTGTAGGAAACTACTCCCACACTATTCAGCCAATTACAACCCTGTGATTGAAGACCTGTTCCCTATGAGTTTTCCCATTACAAGAAACTAGATACATTTTTAAGTGTGCGGTGCAGTTGCGTTATGACGCTCAGTAGCACTACCCTTGTAAATGTAGAGAGGAAGGTGAACTTAGAATCAGGCACAGGGTAGACAGACTATGAAAAGGAAAAGAGAGAACACCAAGAGCCCAATATAGTGTAGTATATACTGGTAAGGTATAATTGATAGAGTAATAATATTAATTTAATACTCACAAACCAGGGTTACCAAGTAGGCAACCACTGTCAAAGCAGGTGGGGAGATTGTCCTGACCCCACTCAGGATTAAAAAGTCGCTCTCTGTAGTTGAAGAAGGAAGGGTACAACCCTCCACCAAGGGTGGACTTGATGTAGATAATAGGATAACAGAGGCGCCAATAGGATAAAAAACACTAAAAGAACTTAAAAACCCATCTTGGTAATAGAGGAGGTAGTGGTGGACTCACCCCCTCCAAGCAGAACACACGACTGTGGATTTTCAGTCAAAACAATTTTATTGGATACTCCAAATAAAGTGCAACGCGTTTCACGGGATACAAACCCGCTTCATCAGGCAATAACAGATAGGAGTAAACAGCATCTGCCAGTATCATCAACACTGAGCGCCTCTGTGACAGAGGCGCTCAGTGTTGATGATACTGGCAGATGCTGTCTCCTCTATTACCAAGATGGGTTTTTAAGTTCTTTTAGTGTTTTTTATCCTATTGGCGCCTCTGTTATCCTATTATCTAGACTATGAAAAGAGTTGAAGTAAAGGCATGGAAAAGTGAAGGGATTAGAGTTAGTAACAGGATAGGAGGAGGTTAAGGTTAGACAATGGTGTTGGTATTGTGACTTTAGGTTTAGGTTAGGGGAGGTGGGTAGATTACAGTGAGACACAGGTCATGGAGCTGGGACATGCCATAGTAAAGAGGGTTTGATTAGGCTATGGCAGAGGTCAGGGGGCTAGGTTGGGCTATGACCCAGGTCAAGATGGCTAGATTGGGCTACAGCACAAGTCAGACAGCTAGGTTAGGCTACATCACAGGTCAGGGGCTAAGTTGGAGTACATTTGAAATCGGCGCCGGTAGACTTGGGCGCAGGATACAGCGGTATATGGCTGATCCTGCTTCTGCACAAGTCCGGGCCGTTTTAATTACTATTCCCCCTCCAGGCCGCCATGGATAGTGGGGGAATGAAATAATTTGGCTTCCAGCAACTGGTGGAAGCCGAATTATTGTGTTTTTTTTTCTGCAACTTCGGCTGCGTCTGCTGACGGAGCCGACGTTACTCACTGAGCGCCGCTATAGACTGATTCCCATTACAGTCTATGGCGGCGGAGCAGTGCTTTTCAGCGCTGCTAGCTTTGGGCGCAGCCAGCGCCGCCATAGACTGTAATGGGAATCAGTCTATAGCGGCGCTCAGTGAGGAAGGTCGGCTCCGTCAGAAGACGGAGCCGAAGTTGTTTAAAAAACACAATAATTCGGCCTCCAGCATTCGCTGGAAGCCGAATTATTTCATTCCCCCACTATCCATGTCGGCCTGGAGGGGGAATAGTAATTAAAACGCCCCGGACTTGTGCAGAAGCAGGACCAGCCATTTAACAGCTGGATCCTGCGCCCAAGTCTACCAGCGCCGTATTCAAATGCACGCTATGGCGGAGCTGGCTGCGCCCAAATCTAGCAGCGCTGAAAAGCACTGCTCCGCTAAGTTGGGCTACAGTACAGGTCAGGGGGCTAGGTTAGGCTATGGCACATGTTAGGCTAAGACACAGGTCAGGGGGCTAGGTTGGACTACGGCGCAGGTCAGGGGGCTAGGTTGGGCTACGGCACAGGTTGGGGGGCTAGGTTGGGCTACGGCACAGGTTGGGGGGCTAGGTTGGGTTATGGCACAGGTCAGGGGGCTAGGTGGGACTACAGCACAAGTGAGGGGGCTAGGTTGGGCTACGGCACAGGTCAGGAGGGGGCTAGGGCACAGATGAGGGGGCTGGGCTGGGTTAGGCTATGGCACAGGTGAGGGGGCTGGGTTAGGCTACGGCACAGGTTAGGGGGATATGTTGAGCTATAGTACAGGTGAGAGGGCTGGGTTAGGCTAGGGCACAGGTCAGGGGGTTAGGCACAGGACAGACCGGAGGGTTAGGTTACGGAATGGGTCTTGGTTAGGCACAGTAGAAATCTCAGGGTAACCCTAAACGTACATCTTTGGAGCTGCCTCCTGATTGGCCACATGCACAGGCGCCCCAGTAGTCAGCATCTGATGGACACCTCCAGAGATAGCAGCTAACTGTACCGGAGATCCCTGCAGATGCTCCATCTGGAGAGCAGCAGATGCTGGCCGGAGCTGGGGGCAGCCTGCAGAAAGGTGCCAGGGCAGTGTGAGCCTTGTAGTGCTTCTGCAGAGGGAGGGCCACAGGCAGCTGAGCATGCAGTGTATTGGGTGATGTGTGCCCATGCTGTAGCCATACACAGAGATCCACAGCTATCTGCACCCGGTGCTGCCCGCCCCTCCACCGCTCACCCCTTGGCATGCTCGGCCTCGTCCTCATTGTCGCCGTCTATGCCGCAGGTGTCCTGGTCGTCCAGCTCCAGGCTCTGCTGGCTGGCTGCAGACTCGCTGTCCTCCGCCATCACGCCTCGCACACAGGAGGGAGGCCCGCAGCCTCAGCCCTGCCTGCCGCACAGCGGCCCCTGGCGGCCAGCGCAGGGCGCCTCCGCTCCGGCACCACCTGCAGCGCACCGCTAGGGGGCGCGCACGGGCTCAAAACTACACTGATACACTGTACTCAATAATAACAAAATGACTATGCTAACCTTTCCAGCATTATACAGTATATAAAATATTGCTTCAATAAAATATTTCTTCTACTATTATTAATAATGATGATGATGTTACTGAAATAACTAAAAATAATAGCAAGAACATCAGCGCTGTAGATAGACTGTAAGGAGATTAAAGCACATCTGAAGTGAGAGGGATATGGAGGCTGACATATTGTCTGTCCAGTGTTGGACTGGGAGGTGGAAAAACTGAGAAAATCCACCTGCTTGCCAAGCAGCAGAAACCCTGTGTTATCATCACTCCCAACAGAAATCTGCAGCAAGTCTTCACTGTGAGCAGCAACACCTGATTACTGTTGCTTGGCCAGCAAGTGGATTTCCTCAGCTTTTCCAGCTCCCAGTCCGACACTGGGCTCTATTCATAAAAGGTTACCGCAAGTTTTTCCGCTCAAGACAGCGGATTTTCCTGTCCATTTAGCAAAGTAAGCATTCATAAAAGCTGTTCCCGAATGAAAATCTACAATCCCCCAGCAGAGCGAGAAATTTCCGCCTTCTCCAGTGTTTTTCTAGATTTATCTAGAAAAAAAGTAACAAAATGGCCATTTATAAAGTTTAGAGGAAGCGGTATGTGGATGGGAAATACCGCTTCCTCTGATTTTGCGGATTACATACAAGTGAATGGGACAGACCTCCCAGAGAGAGCAACGCACGGAGGGACTCTGCCGGCTGAAGTGTTTCCGCATGCCTTCCGACAGCTTACCGCCAGCCTTCAGCGGGAGATCTCCGCACTTGCATCGCAGCTGGCAAGATTTTTTTGAATGACCACCCAGAAGTGTAAAATACCGCTGCGGTATTTTACCTCTACGAGTATTTACGCCACAAGTTTTTTATGAATAGAGCCCACTGTGTCTGTCTATCCTGCTGATCCTTTGTCTCTAGCCATAGACCTTTTAGCCATAGACCCTGATCAAGCATGTAGATCATGTCTACCGAGCAGGATGGATGTGTAGAGTGTGGGCTGTTAGTTGATCAACATTCAATCACATTGTGGTCAATAACTTAATTGCTAGATAAATGGTTACTTTAATACCTTACGGAACAACTGTAGTAAAAACAATATGGAGACTGCCATATTTATTTCCAGTTGCCCGGCAGCCCTGCTGATCTATTTGGCTGCAGTAGTGTCTGAGTAACAGCAGCGTCACGTGACTACTACGCTTCCTCCTTCAACCTGGAAGGAGGAAGTGTTTGTAATTACGTGACGAGGCTTGGAACGCAGCATGGGGCGCCGTGGGACAGGTTAAAGAAGAAGCCTGCTGGGTATGTTTAACCCCCCCTTCACTCACCCGCTCAGCTGCAGTAATTACCGGGATGAAATCTGAATGAAACTCATTCGGATTTCATGCGGTGAGCATCCCTGTACGCAAACACCACTCTCCTGTCTTCCCCCAGGGGGGAGCTGGTAGCATCGCTGTGGGGCAAGCACCACTGCTTCCTTCCAACCCACGGGACATCCGGATGGTCCCCCTAGTACCTAAGGCTGACTGCGTCCCCTGCAGGAGTCCACCGCGCTGCCATCCTGATTCCTGAGAGCCTTGTCCCCCTGGCTTTTCAAAGGGATAGAAGTGTACACAGGCTGTATCTCACCGACAGCTATCTGTATCCAGGCGAGACCTGTCTTGGACACGGAAACGTGCTTTGTACCTATTGTACCTATTGTCTTTTCTACGCAGTGGATTTATTGAGCTGTCTAAAACCTCTTTGCCTGATCGCACCTCAAAGGGCTTGATTCACTAAAGCGTGCTAACACAGTTAGCACGCCTAAAGGCTTTGCACGTGCAAACTAGGGTGCTAATTAGTTTGCAAGGGCAAAGCTGTTACTGATCGAGCACTATTTGGTGCGCGTGACTTTTCGCACTGTCCACGTGCAAAGTACGTTTATCAGGCTATTTTGCACATGGACACAAACTTTTGTGCACATATTAGCGCGTGCAAAGGCACTTTGCACGTGCTAGGGGGCTTTTCACTGGCATGCGAACACTTAGCACGCTTTAGTGAATCAAGCCCAAAGGGGGTTATCCAGACTCCTATTTAGAGACAACCAATGCCGGCTCTATTGCCTTTCGCCATAACCAGAAATGGATTAAGATGGAATGTGGAGCTAGCCAAGATAGCAGTTTTTGCTCACCACGGATAGTCACCTGGCTTTTTTAGTATGATTTAGTGGGAGGCTAGCATCCACCAGGCTCCCAGACTCCCGCCAGGCCCTAGGTACCTGCCTAGGTTTGCCTTGTGGATGATCCAGCTCTAACTTTCTATTGCTGTGCTACTCCTTCACTGGCAGTTTCCAGCAATTGGCGGTTTGGTTTCACATTGTAATTGGATACTGTAGGCAGTATGGATTTCCTAATTGTATTAGGCTTGTTAAACTTTCAGCTGTGGTCAGGTAAGTTACAGTGTGTTGTACATTATTTTAGGGAAGGGAAGCTAAAGTAAACCTGCCAGAAGAAACAAATGTTAAAGAGGAACTCTAGTGACAGAGTAGAATGTAGCACATTATTTAGCATGCTTGCCCACTTTTTACATTAAAGGGAACCCAAGGTAAGAGTGATATGGAGACTGCCATATTTATTTCCTTTTAAACAACACCAGTTGTCTGACTGTCCTGCTGAGCCTGTGTTTCTAATACTTTTAGCCATGGACCATGAACAAGCATATGCAGATCAGGTACTCTGATTTAGCTTTTACTGGATTAGCCATATGCTTGTTCTAAGGTTTTGACTCAGACACTACTTATTCCAGAAGGTAAGCAGAGCTGTCAGGCAACTGGCATTGTTTACAAGGAAATAAATATGGCAGCCTCCATATACCTCTCACCTCGGGTTCCCTATAATTATCTTGGTTTCAGCATCAGAAATACTTCCAATATATTGCTGTATAATGGTATGTAATGCCCGGACCCAGTGATGTGCCAGCCTAGGCTGTTTATTATGCAGAATTCCTCTCTCAGTGCCCTCTGGGAGACCAGGTGCTCCTAATGCTGGATCGGTGAGGAGAAGAGGGACAAGGGAACCCCTGGACTATCCAGAAGCTTCCCTCTCCTGAGGTACAGGTCACTTTGTAGGTATCTAATTTTGGCATTTTCTTCCCTTAAAATGAACCTCCGGAGTAAAAATCGACTCAGCAGAACTGAAAAGGCTTGGTGTGTCTTTAACAGGTTCACAGCATCAGAACTTTGTTTTTCTTACCAAAGCATCATTTTTAGCTGTATTTTTAGCTAAGCTCCACCCATCAAAGAAAACTGCCCGGGCTTTTTTCCCCTGATGCTGTGCAAAGCATGATGGGATTTCCTATGTTGCGATCAGGACACAGGACAGTTGGAACTGTGTCTCAGTCTCCATGTCACCTCCTTTCAACCAAAAAGATGGCTGCCCTCATGAAATCAAACATCTGCCAGTTCTTTTAAAACAGGGTGGGTAAGAGATTTTATTACCTATCTATTTTAATTAACATAACTAATGTAACTTAATCACAGTATGTTTGTTTAGGCTGAAGTTCCTCTTTAAAGGACACCAGTAGTGAGAGGGATATGGAGGCTGCCATGTTTATTTCCTTTTAAGCAATATCAGTTGCCTGGCAGTCCTGCTGATCCTCTGCCTGACTGCCTCTGATACGTTTAGCCATAGACCCTGAACAAGCATGCAGCAAATCAGGTGTTTCTGACATTATTGTCAGATCTGACCAGATTAGCTGCATGCTTGTTTCTGGTGTTATTCAGACACTCCTGCAGCCAAATAACTTGAAAAACACAAAGCGAGACCGAGAGCCCAATATAGTGTAGTACCTTAGTAGCAGATGATAAAGTGTGTAATCAAGCAATGGTTATACTCACAAGTATAGGTTGCCACAAAAGGCAACCACTGGATAGGCAGGTGGGGAGAATTATAACCTGACCCCACTCAGGTATAAGAAGTCGCTCTCTGTAAATAGGAAAAGGGGGATTCACCCCTCCACCAGGGGCGGACTAGTTGATTTGTAAAATAGTATAACAGAGGCGCCGACAAGAGTAAAAGCGATTAAAAACCGTTTAAAAGGGTGAAGTTGGTGGACTCACCTCCCTCGTAGAAAAAAATGGACAATGGGACGTTGCTCACATACAAAGTAACTTTTATTAAAAGCTCCAAGATTTGCAACGCGTTTCACGGGTCACTATTCCGCTTCAGCAGGCAATAGTTTGGAGGGTACACAGTCGGGTCAATATCCTGGCTAAGCGCCTCTGTAAGAGGTGTACCCTCCAAACTATTGCCTGATGAAGCGGAATAGTGACCCGTGAAACAAGTTGCAAATCTTGGAGCTTTTAATAAACGTTACTTTGTATGTGAGTAACATCCCATTGTCCATTTTTTCCTACGAGGGAGGTGAGTCCACCAACTTCCCCCTTTTAAACGGTTTTTAATCGCTTTTACTCTTGTTGGCGCCTCTGTGTTACTGCTTTACAAACCTGCAGCCAAATAGATCAGCAAGACTGCCAGGTAACTGGTATTGTTTAACAGTTAATAAATATGGCAGCCTCCATATCACTCTCACTTCAGTTGTCCTTTAAAGTACACTTTAAAACACAGGCGTCAAACACAAGGCCCACAGGCCAAATGAGGCCTTCCTTGCCATTTTATGTGCACCCAGTACCCCCCCCCCCCCCCCCAGGAGCTTGAAATATGCATCACTGTAAGCAGTAAAAAACTACAGCACACTGCCTTCCCCTCCAGAGGAGCACTGTTTCTAGTCGAAACATGGTCAGTTCGTTCAGGGTGCAGCGTCAATCTACTCCTCCCGCCTCCAGCAAAATTAGCATTGGACCCCCAGTGGTAATACACACACATGCACATACACACCTTCCCCCCTACACAATCTCCCCACATAGCAGAGTAGCGGAGCAGAGCAGTGTAAAATATAAAAATGCAAAACTATTTTGCAGTTATAATAACAAGTTACTACATGTACAGTGTAATATCTACCTGCTCCAGCGATGCATCATGTCTCTTCAGTTCTTGGCAGTCACACACTCTGGGCTACCACGCCTCCTTCTCGTGATCACGTGACATGCATCAGGAGCCAGAGGTACGCAGCATAGAGCATGTGGCTGTAAGAAAGATCAGAGACCTGAAACAGCACTGGCACAGGTAAATATTAAACTGCTCCAGTGCACTACTCTCCAGAAAGAGTAGGTGCTGGCTCCCCATGGTCACTATACTTACGCCATAGCTCCCAATTCTCCCTCTTTTGGAGGGACAGTCCCTCTTTGGGAGCCCTGTCCCTCTGTCCCTCTTTACGCCTCATTTGTCCCTCTTTCAGGACTTTACATGTAAATATATGTATTTCTCTACTGAAAAAATGTGTTTAATTGGCTCTAAACTTTATTCCCATCTTTTAAATTGATATATTTCTTATTTTCAAATGTTAATATGAAGGAAAATGAACTAGGTTAGGTGTGGTTTGAATTATAAAACATATTTTTCTTATGAAATCTTTATGGTACGCGTGACTAGGGGTGTGCCGGGGGCGTGATCAGGGGTGTGGCAGAGGAGTGGCTTAAGTGTCCCTCTTTCTCAGCTCAATAAGTTGGGAGGTATGCTTACGCCACTTTGAGACTGTTCAATAAATGTTAAATCTTAATAACTAATTTGGCCCACAAGTTTAGACTTTTAGATTTTGGCCCCTTACATGATTGAGTTTGACATCCCATGTTGAAAGGATATCCGAGGCTAAATTAAACAGTTTGCTTTTACTCACTTGGGGCATCTTCCAGCCCTACGCTGTAGTCTTGTAGGTCCCTCGCCATCCTCCTCTTTATTGATCTGCTGTCAGGCCCAGTTACGTCCATGACTCACCTGAATCGCGCATTAGTGCGCATGTGCTGACCTGTGGTCCTGAAGGGCTGCCCTAGTTTCCTCTAGTGTGGGACTAAAGGCTTGTTCCAAGGTGCTTTTACTTAAATGAAATGTCCAGGATGAATACAAAGTAAAAATCTATTTACTTGGGGCTTCCTCCAGCCCCTGGCAGTCCTCCTGTGCCCTCTCCGCAGCTCCACTCCCCGCCGGTGGCCCAGAATCCCCTCCGGTATAAGAGGGCTACATGCATTCCAGCGTGTGGCTCACGTAGTTGCACTAACGTAATCCGGACTGTACTGCGCAGGCGCAATAGTTCTGCACCTGCGCAGTACAGTCCGGATGACATCAGTGCAACTGAGTGAGCCGCATGCTGAAGCACAAGCAGATGCAGACCTGGCGAGGTCGGCATCTGCACCGGAGGGGACCGGGAGCCACCGGAGCTGCGGCAAGGGCACAGGACGGCTGCCAGGGGCTGGCGGAAGCCAGAGATAAGTATATTTTTACTTTTTACTTATCCTGGACCTTTCCTTTAACAATTTCCATTGTAGCATTGCGTTCTCGCATTAGAAAAATTGCATGCAAATGTTCTAAATTGAAAAAAAAGGCATGGTATTTTATATGCATTTTTTTTGCAAATCTTGGCATGCAACTTTCGCAATGGCCCTAATTTACATGTTGTGCTTATAGACAACATGAAAAGTTTATTTTTCCAATAAGAAAAGGAATGCAAAATAATTGCATACGGAATGCAAAAAATTGCATAAATGAATATAGCCTCAATGTGACCGTACATCTACCGGTTTTGCAACCCAATCAACCATCTGAATTGATAATTTTAACAAAACGGATAAAAATCGGGGATGTAACATTCCCGGCTGATCCATTTTTCGAACAATTTTGGGGCAAAATCGGTCAACATCATCAATTGGACATACTGGAATATCTTGGTTGCATGTGCTTGATCGGGTGCAAGGGGCGTTTAACACTTGGGAGGTGGCCACTCAGGCAGCGGAGGGGGTGTCGCTAGGTTGATTCCTGACAAATTTCATCCAGAAATATGTTGGAAGTTGGTCTATGGTGTATGGGCAGGCAACAGATCTGTGATCAGATTCGAATGTTTATGGTGGATCTGTCCACTCATTGCTTGATGTTTTGGCACCTTTAGACTCTTGCTAAAACCAGGGATGGGCTTTCCAGTAGCGTACTACTCAAATTCGAAATTCAAATGAAGTCTAATGACTTCACGTGTGACCGCAGAATAGGGGGGTTAACATACCCAGAAGTCTTCGGGGACCCCTGCGTTCCATTATGTGCGATCGGCATTGCATGACTCACTACCGCGCTTCCTCTTTCAAGCCGGAAGGAGGAAACGTGGTAGTGAGTGGTGGAACGCGGCTTTCATTACGTCTATCATACGTAATGGAACGCAGATTTCCCCAAAGACTTCTGGGTAAGTTAACCCGACCTATCCTGCAGTCATACGTGAAGTCATTAGACTTCATTTGAATTTCGAATTTGAGTAGGTTACTACTCAAAAGCCCATGACTGGCTAAAACCTGTTTAGAGAAATGCTAGAGCAGAGATGTACAGCAAAGTCTGTTATCTGGAACTCTGGACAACTGGAAGTTTCAACTAACCGGCATGCCTGAGAGGGAGAATGGGGACAGGACATTTGGGGGTTTGCAGGGCATGAACTACTTACCAATCCTCCAGGCACCGTCTTCTATGCATCCTGCAAGCTATCAGCGGCTTCTGGCGTCTATGCATGGCTTCTGGTGTGTCACCTGACCCAATGTGGGTCAGGTGACACATTGGAAGCTGTACACAAAGGGCATCGGGAAAGCTGCAGGGAGCTACAGGAAGGGTAGAAGCCTGGAGCATCGGTAAGTAGTTTAATCTGTGCATGGGGGACTTCGTACTATCTTAGGCTGGCAAGCACACGTTTTCGGCATCAAGCAATCCCCGCCGGTGCCGGATATTAGGGACTTTGCAGTAGTTGGTGGAGTCATTAGCTACAGAGCAGTAAGAAAATTATACATCTTTCTCATCTTAAATCATACATGTCAAACTTCAGCTCACGGGCCAAATTTGACCCTCAGAGCCATTTAATTTGGCCCTCAACTGGTTTCCCACTGCATTATGTTTGGCCCACTCTAGACCACCAGGGAAGCTATATTGGAGGTCTGGAACAAGCATGTAGCTAATCCAGTCTGACTTCAGTCAGAGCACCTGATCTGCATGCTTGTTCATGGGTGCTGGCTAAAAGTATTAGAGACACAACAGGTTCAGCAGGAGAGTCAGGCAATTGGTATTTTAAAAGGAAAAATCCATGTCCTTCTCAGTTTAGGTTCCCTTTAGCTGCTTCCGGACCGACGCAGTATGAGTCTATGTCCAGAAGGTGGTGCTGCCACTCTGACTGGACGTAGATTCAACATCCTGTTTAATCGTGTGCCCCCCGCCTTTACCGCCAGTAGCGCCGCTCTAAACTTGCTGCAATGCGCTCCCTCTTCCGTCTAAGCTCTGTAAGCAGATCAGGAGCCATTTTCATTGGCTCCTGACCACGTGATCACAGAGACCCAATTACATTGGCTAGCATTGATAGACAGTGTCAGGACAGGAGCCAATGAAAGTGGCTCCTGGCTGGCTGTCAGCACTCTGCCGTCATAGAGATGACAGAGAGAGGAGCCTGCGGCGATGAGGCAGCGTCGTGACCGGTGAGAGCGGAGGATGTGTGCGGCAATTTGTCGGGAGGCCGCAGATTACCGTACCAGCAGTCTCTGGTCCTTAAGGGGGTTGATCAGCCACTCAAGACCGTGTCATCTACCCTCACTCATTTAAAGCCATTCTCACTTACTCTCAACCACCCTCACTATCGGCCAATTTCATTCTCAGCCACCTACAGTCACTCTCGGGTACCGTCTCTCTCAGCCACCCTCACTCAGTCTCAGCCACCCTCACTCAGTCCCAGCCATCCTCACTCAGTCTCAGCCACCCTCACTCAGTCTCAGCCACCCTCACTCAGTCTCAGTCACCCTCACTCAGTCTCAGCCACCTTCACTCAGTCTCAGCCACCCTCACTCAGTCTCAGCCACCCTCACTCAGTCTCAGCCACCCTCACTCAGTCCCAGCCATCCTCACTCAGTCTCAGCCACCCTCACTCAGTCCCAGCCACCCTCACTCAGTCTCAGCCATCCTCACTCAGTCTCAGCCATCCTCACTCAGTCTCAGCCATCCTCACTCAGTCCCAGCCATCCTCACTCAGTCTCAGCCATCCTCACTCAGTCTCAGCCACCCTCACTCAGTCTCAGCCACCCTCACTCAGTCCCAGCCATCCTCACTCAGTCTCAGCCACCCTCACTCAGTCTCAGCCACCCTCACTCAGTCTCAGCCACCCTCACTCAGTCTAAGCCACCCTCACTCAGTCTCAGCCACCCTCACTCAGTCCCAGCCATCTTCACTCAGTCTCAGCCACCCTCACTCAGTCTCAGCCACCCTCACTCAGTCCCAGCCACCCTCACTCAGTCTCAGCCACCCTCACTCAGTCTCAGCCATCCTCACTCAGTCTCAGCCATCCTCACTCAGTCCCAGCCATCCTCACTCAGTCTCAGCCACCCTCACTCAGTCCCAGCCATCCTCACTCAGTCTCAGCCACCCTCACTCAGTCCCAGCCACCCTCACTTAGTCTCAGCCATCCTCACTCAGTCTCAGCCATCCTCACTCAGTCCCAGCCACCCTCACTCAGTCCCAGCCCCCCTCACTCAGTCTCAGCCATCCTCACTCAGTCTCAGCCATCCTCACTCAGTTTCAGCCACCCTCACTCAGTTTCAGCCACCCTCACTCAGTCTCAGCCACCCTCACTCAGTCTCAGCCACCCTCACTCAGTCCCAGCCACCCTCACTCAGTCCCAGCCACCCTCACTCAGTCCCAGCCACCCTCACTCAGTCTCAGCCACCCTCACTCAGTCCCAGCCATCCTCACTCAGTTTTAGCCACCCTCACTCAGTTTCAGCCACCCTCACTCAGTCTCAGCCACTCTAACTCAGTCCTAGCCACCCTCAGGCAGTCTCATTCACCACAGCCTCAGTCACCCTCATGCAGTCTCAGCCACTCTCACTACAAATGAATCATTTCCTTACAGTATGAAATGCGATTATTTATAAGTAAAACAGTATGTATTTTGCACTTAGCAGTGAAGTAAGAAATGTATATATCCAGTTAATAATGTAATCTGTTTTTCCTGGCAGGTTGATAGTCCAATTCTACATCAGATGTCAGATATAGAAGGAGGAGTACAGTAGATGTTATTTTTTTTATTATTATTTAATTTTGGGGAAAAAGAGTTGGTATTTATCTGTGTGAAATTGTCGTTTGTTTTAGACAATGATACAAATAAGCGAGCTAGAGCATATAGAAAGAACATCAAAGGGTCTGAGTTATTGCAAAAGATACAACTTGGTATCGCTATAAATTAGGTTACTTTCTTTGCCTATTTTGTATTTTCTCTTGGCTCATGTACCAAGTGATAGAAGCATTGCAGTTCATTATAAAGTGAAAGACAAATATCTGTGTACCAGGAACAGGCAATCTAATCTCATGAAAAGAGTAAGAAGACAAGATGCTGAGGTAAGTATTTTTTTTTATATTACTTTCATATTCAATCACTCTCTCCCACTGTCATTCATTCTCTTATCCACTCTCGTTCCTTCTCAGCCACCCTGAGGCCTGGAACCCACTACAAAACGCTATCGCTAATCGCCAACTGCTAGCGTTTTGCAGGCGATTTCATGACAAGTAGTGAGGATTAGTAAGGCACTCCTCTGTAATAACTGGGTGATGTGCCTTGGCAAGACCCGGCAGCACTCCTGGTCAACCTTGTACTCGAAAGAAGATGCCGGCACCATCCAATGTCTTCTTATGCTCTTTTATTAATTCATATACACAGCAGCCGTCATGGCAACGTTTCAGAGATAACTTCTCCTTACTCAAGGTAAGCCGCAATGTAGTACACATCATACATTGTACACTCACGCTTTATATAGAGGACATAGGGGGCTATCCACCAATAGCATTGGAGATTGGTATCTAACCAATCACTCAGGTCCGCTGCTAGCCGGACCTGATAGGAAACTACGCTATTATAAGCCCATTGGGCGCTGGCACGAAGACCTGCCTCCCATACCTTTAAATCTATTGGTCGCAACCACGCACTACCGTTATCTCCGCTGTCCCTACTCCTGCATGCAAGCGATTTCATGAGCGTTTTCGGGAGCGATTTTAAAAAGTGTTATCAATTTGCCAGCAGTTGTGTAGCGATTAGCGTTTTTAATTCTGATTGGTCCTTTCAATTAATTTTCATTTTGTTACAGTGTGCAGTAATGTAAAAACGCTAGCAAAATGGCTCTGTGTAGGTTTTGACGAGCGATTAATCCAGCGTTTACATACTTTACATTGCAGAAATGCTAATCGCTAACGCTCAAAAATGCTGCATGTCCTGAGTTTTGCGATTTGGTAATCGCAATCGCTCCAGTGGAATTTGGTCCATCAATTAACGTTAGCTGAGCATTTAGGGAAATCGCTAACAGTTTGAATCGCTCCCTAAACACTCAGAAAATCGCTCTAGTGGGTTCCAGCCATCAATCTGTATCATTCAATCTCATTCTTTCCCAGCCACTCTAACTCTGTCACTCACTCTCCTTCTCAGGCACTCTCACTCAGTCTCATCCACCTTCATTCCTTCTCAGCCACCCTCATTCCATCCACTCACGCTCCTTCTCAGGCACTCTCACTCAGTCTCATCCACCTTCATTCCTTCTCAGCCACCCTCATTCCATCCACTCACATTCCTTCTCATCCACCTTCATTCCTTCTCAGCCACCCTCATTCCATCCACTCACATTCCTTCTCAGCCATCTTCATTCCTTCTCAGCCACCCTCATTCCATCCACTCACATTCCTTCTCAGCCACTTTCATTCCTTCTTAACCACCCTCATTCCTTCTCGGCCACCCTCACTCTGTCTCAGTCACCCCTATTCCATCTCAGCCACTCTCATTCTTCTTAGCCACTAGTGGTGCTCGGATACCCCCATCCACAGATTCGACAAACCCGGCCGTGGCTAAAAATAAATCAGGGAACGGCGTAATTACTTTCCGGATTTAAAACGGAATCACGAATTTGAACCGGATCTTTGACATGAATGAGTCAATCATGATCCGGATTCTTGTGTGATCTTACATATGATTGGGGAGAAATTTAAATTATAAAGATGAGATATCTGATTTGGTATCTTAATACCTAAATATGTGTTGGATGACTTGACTATATTATTGGGCAATTCTCCCATGTGAAATATAAACTCCGCCCCGTAGAGTCTTTAAGAAAAAGCAATTCACATTTTTAGTTGTTTACAGCAAATCCAGATACCAAACCAAACTCTTGTAAATGGGCCATGACATTGGGAAGAACTCTTTTAGGATTCCTCATATATAGACTTGCTCCCTCCTTCAACACATTTAAGCAAGCCCTCAAAACCAACCTCTTTAATATGGCCTACCCACCCCCTACCACACAGTAACTCTCTACTGAATATTTATTTCACAGCCCCACCTAGTGTTTCCACCCCACCCCCTTAGATAGTAAGCCTCTGGCAGGGTCCTCCCTTCCCTAGTGTAATCTACATGATCATGTGCTCCTTCCTATGACATCCTGTTCTTGTATTACTGGGCCTACCTAACCAGCCCATATCACATGATCATGTATTTTGTACCGTTTGCCTTGTATAACTTTGTTCTGTGGAGTATAACCTTGTTATGTCTGTCATTCTTGTATTACTGTATATATTTTATTGTCCAGCGCTACATAATATGTTGGCGCTTTATAAATACAATAAATAATAATAATAGCAAAATGTCATCCGCAAAAAAAAGGAACTCTTAAGAACGCGAAGGCCAATCCTCAGGCCCTCGAAAATATTTGAAAGGGCAAGGACAGGAGGAGACAGTGGCTCCAAAGCTAGAATAAACAACAAAGGAGATAATGGACAACCCTGTCTCGTGCCTCTGCCCAAGGAAAGAGGAGGGCCCACTCTTCCAGGTGTAGAAATACAAGCATATGGTACCAAATACATGGACTTAACATAATGAAAAAAATTCCCAGCAAAACCAAAAGTCTCCAGCACTCTAAACAGCCACATCCATTCCACACTACCAAAGGCCTTATGGGTGTCTAACGCGCGGACTGGGAGAGTCTTCCTGTATCACTTAGTGGCAGAGCCCATCTGATAAAAATGATTAGTTTTGCATGTTTATTGTTCCCTTAACAAAATTTACCGATTTTACTCAAGCATAAGGATATTAAAAGGAACCTTAACTGTAAAAAAAAAATGAGTTTAACTTACCTTGGGCATCTACCAGCCCCCTGCAGCCATCCTGTGCCCTCGTAGTCACTCATGGCTCCTCTGGTCCCCCGCTGCCAGCTAGTTTCGTTTTTGGCGACTGAGAGTCGGCCGGCCACATGAGTACGTTTTTACGCATTCCTGATGGCGCAGGAAGCTATTGCAGACATCAACAAGTACATTTTTACATGTTACGGGTGAAATGCGTAAAATTGTACGCATTACACCCGTAACGCATAAAAATGTACTTGTTGATGTCTGCAATAGCTTCCTGCACCAGCAGGGATGCGTAAAAACGTACGCATGGCGGCCACCCAACTCCCAGTTGGCAAAAACAAAACTAGCTGGCAGCGGGGGACTAGAGGAGCCATGAGTGACTGTGAGGGCACAGGATGGCTGCAGGGGGCTGGTAGATGCCCAAGGTAAGTTAAACTCATTTTTTTTTTTACAGTTAAGGTTCCCTTTAAAACACTAGAGTTTTGTTCAGTTTCTGTATAAGCCTAAAGAGCCTAGGATTGCCTTGGCTAAGCTTCAAGGATACCAGAACCCAACATAATCTGTTAAAAAAACACATTGTGCTGGTGGGAGGGTGTTAGAGGTCACTTACCGTTCCCTCTGTTTTCCCCTGCATGCCGCCGTTTTCTCTATTCCCGGCCCCCTTATGACACCCATCCAGTCCGACCAATATGGAAATACTGTGCTGCGCATGCGCAGTATTCCCTTTCTGCTCCCCTGCGACCATGCTTTTAAAACTTCCGGTAGACACGCGGCCTCGTTCCTGTCTTGCTGGTGTCCCGGCATGCGCAGTCCTTAGCCCTTCACACATCTTGTGGTGAACCCTCTGTATTAGGAGGAAATGTTAATCACCAATGATTGTGACGTTATTTTCTCGGACGTAGGACCCTCGGACTGGTTGGGTTCTTTCCTCTGTGACCTCTTGTACCTCCGGCCGCCCCTGCGCCTCCTGCGCCTCTGGCGTTTGGGGAGTTTTCTCTAGACGAAACACTTGATGCCTCAGCGGCTGACTCAACCACTGAAGAGGGATCCTGGGTAGGCGGCTTCCTCCCCCTAGGGGGTCTCTGGCCCCTGGATACCGCCTTCCGTTGATTTGGTTGTCTATGCCAGGCATACACATATCCCAACAAGTAGTCAGATGCATCGCGTAAATATTTGCTACGATCCCCAGGATCCCTCTTCAGAGGTTGAGTCAGCCGCTGAGGCATCAAGTGTTACGTTTAGAGAAAACTCCCCAAACGCTAGAGGTGCAGGAGGTGCAGGGGCGGCCAGAGGTACAAGAGGTCGCAGAGGAAAGAACCCAACCAGTCCGAGGGTCCTACGTCTGAGGAAATAACTTCACAATCATTAACATTTCCTCCTATGCTCTCTCTGAGGAAGAAATTAAGGTCCTTGGATATGGATTAACTTTTTGTCCCACTAACTATCCTGACTTTTTTTGATTGATCAAGAGATGCACCTTTTTTTTTGTTCGGTCAAATTGAATCAATTTTTTGCTTCCACCCCCCCTTTTCCAACCACTAGGTTTGAAGAGGATGGTTGTTTTAGACTCTCTGCATTGAGTCTGAGAAATCCCAGTTCATTTACTCCAATGGGACATCCTGTGGTGGATTTATTTGTCTCGCGTGTTCAACGTGATTTAAATAAATTAGAGCAGAAATTTATTAAAGGGGACTTTTTGGTGGAATGCAATTTGTCACCACTTGAGAGACAAGCTTTGAGGTCTTTACAGGGTAACTGTGAGAAAACGCGGAAAAGCCGCCGCAAGTACTCAGAGTAAGGCGGCTGATTCCGCGTTCAACAGGGCAGCTCGCGCACAGGGACCTGCATTCACTGGCCTGACGGAACGCGGAGAAACCACCGCATGCCCAGAGAACAGGGCGGCGGATTCCGCGTCCGACGCGGCGGTTTGCACGCATAGGCCCACTTCTGTCTGTACTGCTGAACGCGGAGAGAACGCCGCACGCTCAGACAGCGGTGCGGCAGATTCCGCATCCAAAACAGCAGAGGCATTACAACACATGTCTGGTGTGGCTGGGACTGATAGTCCACACAGGTTCAGAAAGACGTGTGCGCGCGCGGAGAGGCAGAGCATTTATGACAGCCAGAGGGGTGTCAGCTGATCATGCCGGTCAGCTGACAATTCTTTCAGGTTTCATTGGTCCAGCACTTAGGGGAGGCGCAGGAGAGCGCTGGTGTATATATACTGGGTGCTGGTCATTCCTCTGGTGTCTGGCGTTGCGATCACTACGTGGTAGCACTCAGACCCTGTCAGTATCTGTGTTACATTAGACCAGTTTCCTAGGGGTTGATGATTAAGGAGCTCACACCTTAGTCTAGGAATTCTGTTATCATTTGTGTTATTGTTATGACCTTCTGCTTTCCTGACAATTCTTCTGATCTCTGATTTTGTACCTTGTCATTCTGATACTCTGATCACTCAGGTGTCCAGAGGTTAGAGATATATCTGATTATCGGTGATACTGCAGATCATCAATAATCAGGTATATATCTGCATTCTCTGTAATACTGCAGATCACCGGTAATCAGATCCTCTCTGTGTTACACCGATCGTTACAGAACGCCAGACCTGAAAATGCAAATGGACGCACACACTGACCGTCTGGGCGCACTTACCACTTCGGTGGAGACCATCAACCAAGTGCTGGGTAACCACAAGGCGATGATTGACGCTTTGTCCGGTTCTTTACAAACCCTTCAGACGGCTATGGATGAGGTGCGATCCCCTCCTAGCACAGACATACGTATGCCTGTACCTGAAAAATTTTCTGGTCACAGATCTGACTTTCGAAATTTTAGGAGTAGAGTGTTGTCATACTTTGAGGTGAGACCTAGATCTTCAGGAACCATGACCCAAAGGGTCACATTTATTAAGACTTTGTTATCAGGCGATTCTCAGACCTGGGCATACAGTCTGCCCACCGGAGATTTAGCTTTAACCTCCGTAGATGAATTTTTTAAGGCTATGGCAGTAATTTACGACGATCCAGACATTGCCTCGACTTCTGAGCGGAAGCTCAAGTTGTTGCGTCAAGGCAAGAGTCCGGTCGAGGAGTATGCTGCCGAATTTAGGAGGTGGTCAGTTTCAGCCAGGTGGGACACCTATGCCCTTTTAGACTGTTTCTTATCAGGATTATCAGATGAGGTCTCAGACCTTATGTTAAGTCTGCCTGAACCTAAAACCGTCGATGAGGCCATTTCATCGGCCATCAGGATTGATCGCAGATTACGCTATCAAAGGCAGACCCGGGGTAGGAACAATGTTAAAATGGTGTCCTATGCTGCGCCTCCTGTGACTCCATCTCCTCCCGTTTCACCTCCACCCGAGCCAATGCAGATTGGTCGGTCAAGACTGTCTCAAGTGGAGCGGAGACGCAGGATTTCCGAGCAATTGTGTCTTTATTGTGCAGAGGTGGGTCATAGAGTGCGAAATTGCCCTAAGAAGTCGGGAAACGCTACTGCCTAGGAGTAGTTGGGGGTAATACCCTAGGCGTACAGCTCTTACCCCTAGAGGATAAGCGGTTACTTCTTCCTTGTATGATTACATGGGATGATAAATCTGAAGTCTCTGAGGCCTTCATTGATTCAGGCTCAGCGGCTAATTTTATGGATTACGAATTTGCAAAGAAATTGGGTATTCCGCTCACCCCGGTAAAACCACCCCTCCAGGTTACGGCAGTGGATGATTCACCCCTGCAGCGTAACCATCCTCTGTCCCAGACACCAGAGGTGGAAGTCACGATAGGGGTGCTGCATAGAGAGAAATTGCAGTTTTTTGTGTTGCGCATGACAACCTCCATAGTCATCCTTGGCATGCCGTGGTTACACCTTCACTCCCCTCAGATAAATTGGGCCACTGGTCAGCTAACGAGCTGGTCATCCCATTGTTTTCATCATTGTTTAGTGAAGGTGACCTTAGGCCAGACCAGGATTCATGTGGAGGGAGTTCCGAAACAATATGCTGAGTTTTCGGACGTGTTTTGTCCCAAAGCTGCCGATAAACTACCTCCACATCGCCCTTTCGATTGCCCCATTGATCTCCGATCGAGTTGTATGCCCCCTAGAGGTCATCTCTACAATTTGTCTGGGCCAGAAAAGGTGGCCATGCAAGAATACATATGTGAAAACTTAGCCAAGGGATTCATTCGCCCTTCCCGGTCGCCTGCCGGAGCAGGTTTCTTTTTTGTAAAAAAGAAAGACGGAGGCCTTCGGCCATGCATTGATTACCGAGGACTGAATAAGAACACAGTTAAAAATCGTTATCCGTTACCTTTGATAGATGATTTATTCACCCAAGTCACCGATGCTAAGATTTTTTCGAAATTGGATTTGATGGGGGCATACAACCTGGTGCGAATCAGAGAGGGCGATGAATGGAAGACGGCCTTTAACACACCCGACGGGCATTACGAGTACCTGGTGATGCCCTTCGGGTTGTGTAACGCCCCGGCCGTCTTTCAGGAACTCATCAATGAAGTTTTCAGGGAGGTGTTGGGTAAATTTGTCTTAAAGGGAAGGTTCAGGGACTAGCTAAAAAAAAATAAAAATCCATTTCCACTTACCTGGGGCTTCCTCCAGCCCGTGGCAGGCAGGAGGTGCCCTCGGCGCCGCTCCGCAGGCTCCCGGTGGTCTCCAGTGGCCGACCCGACCTGGCCAGGCCAGGCCTCTTCTGCGCTCCATAGTGCGTTCCACGCCGGCGCGCTGACGTCATCGGACGTCCTCCGGGTTGTACTGCGCAGGCTCAGAACTACTGAGCCTGCGCAGTACAGCCCGGAGGACGTCCGATGACGTCAGCGCGCCGGCGTGGAACGCACCATGGAGCGCAGAAGAGGCCCGACCTGGCCGCCGGCCTGGCCAGGTCGGGTCGGCCACCGGAGACCACCGGGAGCCTGCGGAGCTGCGCCGAGGGCACCTCCTGCCTGCCACGGGCTGGAGGAAGCCCCAGGTAAGTGGAAATGGATTTTTATTTTTTTTAGCTAGTCCCTGAACCTTCCCTTTAATATACCTCGATGATATACTAATCTTTTCAGACAACCTCTCTGAGCACAGGTCTCATGTCAAATTCGTGCTGCACAGGCTTAGACAAAACAGACTTTATGCCAAATTGGAGAAATGTATTTTTGAGGTGACATCTGTCGCTTTTCTGGGATATATAATTTCCACCTCGGGCCTTTCTATGGATCCCGCCAAAGTCTCTGCTGTCCGGGAATGGCCTCAGCCAGTAGGACTCAAGTCCCTCCAGAGATTTTTAGGGTTTGCTAATTACTATAGAAGGTTCATAAAGGGGTACTCCACAGTTGTAGCACCCCTCACCAGTCTCACAAAGAAAGGGGCAGATACCAACCACTGGTCCCCCGAAGCCCTGGCTGCTTTCTCCACTTTGAAAGAACTGTTTTGCTCTGCACCCATTTTGAGACATGTAGACACCTCTTATCCATTTATTGTAGAGGTTGACGCCTCTGAAGTTGGGGTAGGGGCTGTGCTGTCTCAACGCTCTGGGCTGCAGGGAAGGTTACACCCGTGTGCCTATTTTTCTCGGAGGTTTTCACCAGCAGAGAAAAACTACGATATAGGCAACAGGGAGCTCCTGGCCATTAAATTGGCCTTTCAGGAATGGCGTCATTGCCTAGAAGGAGCAGAACATACGATTACAGTTTACACTGATCACAAAAATTTGGAATACATTGAGGGGGCTAAGAGATTGAGTCCCCGTCAGGCTCGGTGGTCACTGTTTTTCTCGAGATTTAGATTTGTAATTACGTACACTCCGGGTAGTAAAAACATTAAGGCGGATGCCTTGTCCAGATGTTTTGAGCCGGAGACAGCACAGCCCTCAGACCCAGAGACCATTGTCCCACAGAGAGTAGTGCTGGGAGTCACAGAAACCTGGAAAGACTGGACGGAGACTTTAAGTCCATTCCAGCAGGATGTCCCTGAGGGTGAGCCCGAAGGGGTTATGTTTATACCACTGCCATTTCGCCTCCAGATCTTGCAATTGTTCCACTCGCACAAGAATGCTGGGCATCCGGGGGCTTCCAGAACAAAAGACTTGGTTGCTAGGTGTGCTTGGTGGCCTTCCCTGGCAACAGACTGCAAGGAGTATGTTAGAGAGTGTGCAGTGTGTGCTAAAAGCAAACCCTCCCGTCTGGCACCTGTGGGAACGTTGCAGCCTTTGCCCACCCCGAGTGAACCGTGGACCCATTTGTCCATGGATTTTGTGGGTGAGCTTCCGAGGTCTGAAGGCATGTCGGTCATTTGGGTGGTAGTCGATCGTTTCAGTAAAATGGCCCATTTTGTGCCCTTGAAAGGACTCCCCTCGGCCCAGGAGTTGGCCGATCTTTTCATCATCCACGTTTTCCGACTGCATGGCATTCCGGAAAACATAGTGTCAGATCGGGGAGTCCAATTTGTTTCCAGATTTTGGAGGGCATTTTGTCATCAAATGGGCATGGAACTGTCATTTTCGTCGGGCTACCACCCACAGACAAATGGTCAGACGGAGAGGGTTAATCAGTCTTTGGAACAGTTTTTAAGGTGTTATGTTGCGGATGCGCAAAATGATTGGGTCAAGTTCTTGCCATATGCAGAATTTGCGCACAATAATTTGAAAAGCTCTTCCTCTGGATTTTCTCCGTTTCAGGTGGTAAACGGAAAGTTGCCCAAGTTCTCCCCATTACCAGTAGCTTCCACTCCGTTTCCAGCTCTGGAGGCTTGGCAAAAATCATTTAAAGCCATTTGGGGAAATCGTAAAGAGTAATTTGGGGAAGGCTTTTCAAAGTCAGAAAGGTCAAGCTGACAAGAAACGATCCTTGTAGTGGAAGTCCCGACCAGGAGACCTGGTCTGGGTCTCCACACGTCATTTGACCCTGAAACAACCCTCACCCAAGTTAGGTCCCAGGTTTGTGGGCCCTTTTTCTGTAACCAGGAAGATCAACAATGTTACTTATGCCATTGATCTTCCTGCCAGCATGCGTGGTGTAAGATCTTTTCATGTGTCCCTGCTTAAGCCAGCAGTCCATGTGGGCGCCACTCCTCCTCCTCCTGTGATGGTAGACGACCAACCTGAGTACGAAGTAGAAAAGATGTTAGACTCACGGGTAGTGCAGAACTCAGTACAGTATCTGGTGCACTGGAGGGGGTATGGTATTGAGGAGAGAACATGGGTACCTGATTGCCGCATGCATGCGGATGAATTAAAGAAGGAATTCCACGCTCTATATCCTGAGAAACCGGGTAGGAGCTGTCCGAAGTCCACTCCTCAGGGGGGGTACTGTGAGAAAACGCGGAAAAGCCGCCGCAAGTACTCAGAGTAAGGCGGCTGATTCCGCGTTCAACAGGGCAGCTCGCGCGCAGGGACCTACATTCACTGGCCTGACGGAACGCGGAGAAACCGCCGTATGCTCAGAGAACAGGGCGGTGGATTCCGCGTCCGACACGGCGGTTTGCACGCATAGGCCCACTTCTGTCTGTACTGCTGAACGCGGAGAGAACACCGCACGCTCAGACAGCGGTGCGGCGGATTCCGCATCCAAAACAGCAGACGCATTACAACACATGTCTGGTGTGGCTGGGACTGATAGTCCACACACGTTCAGAAGGACGCGTGCGCGCGCGGAGAGGCAGAGCATTTATGACAGCCAGAGGCGTGTCAGCTGACCAGGCCGGTCAGCTGACAATTCTTTCAGGTTTCATTGGTCCAGCACTTAGGGGAGGCGCAGGAGAGCGCTGGTGTATATATACTGGGTGCTGGTCATTCCTCTGGTGTCTGGCGTTGCGATCACTACGTGGTAGCACTCAGACCCTGTCAGTATCTGTGTTACATTAGACCAGTTTCCTAGGTGTTGATGATTAAGGAGCTCACACCTTAGTCTAGGAATTCTGTTATCATTTGTGTTATTATTCTAGATTAGTTTCCAAGGTGTTGATGACCAAGGAACTCACACCTTAGTCTAGGAAATTCTGTTATCATCTGTGTTATTATCTAGACCAGTTTCCTAGGTGTTGATGATCATGGAACTCACACCTTAGTCTAGGAATTGTTGATTATTTGTTATGACCTTCTGCTTTCCTGACCATTCTTCTGATCTCTGATTTTGTACCTTGTCATTCTGATACTCTGTTGCTGAACTTGGCTAGTCTCTAGATTCTGCATCTGTCTCCTGTCTCTGTACTTTATCTGTCCGTGTGTTAACGACCTGGCTTGCCCGACCTCGAGAACTATCTCTCCTGTTGAGAGATAGTTCGCAGATCTGTCAGTGACACTCCCTCATTGGTGTCACTCACGTTCTGTCCTTCCCACTCTCGACCTGACTCCTCCCTGCGGAGAGTTCAGACCAACGGAAGGAACTTGCTGCAGAGCAATACTCCTTATTGCTCTAGTACCTGATATTCAGGTGCGGTCCTCAAAGTATTACTGTTGCACCAAAAACACTCTCATCACTCAGGTGTCCAGAGGTTAGAGATATATCTGATTATCGGTGATACTGCAGATCATCAATAATCAGGTATATATCTGCATTCTCTGTGATACTGCAGATCACCGGTAATCAGATCCTCTCTGTGTTACACCGATCGTTACAGTAACAGAGCCATTACTATACGTCCAGCGGACAAGGGGGGAGCGGTGGTTGTCCTTGATACTACAATGTATAATGCTGAAATCATGCGCCAGCTCTCTGATCAATTGGTTTACGTACCCATGGATCGTGATCCCTTGCCTAATGTGAGGTCCAAGATTGTGAGGGTGTTGGATGGAGCCTTGGAGGATCGGGTTATCGATCAGGGTCTTTATAAATTCCTATTGGAGGATTTTCCTTCTACTCCAACCCTGTATATTCTTCCCAAAGTCCACAAGACCCTAGACAATCCCCTGGGTACACCTATTGTGGCAGGGGTGGGGTCGATATTTGTACCGATTGCCAAGTTTATCTATGCCATTTTGCAACCAATTGTTAGTTCTATCCCATCTTTTTTGCGGGATACTGGAATATTCTTGGAAAAACTGAGCACCTTGGAGGTGCCTTATGATGACTTCTTGCTCGTTACCCTGGATGTAGAGAGTCTCTACACCTCCATCCCACATGATGGGGGTGTAGAGACCATAGATTGGTATCTGTTGCTATATGCTGATTTGACCATTAAACAACGAAAATTTGTTTTCACTCTCTTGGCGATTGTATTACGGTGTAACTATTTTGAATATGTGGGTGTTTTCTATGTGCAGCAGTGCGGCACGGCCATGGGATCTAATGTGGCCCCCTCCTACGCAAACCTCTATATGGGCCTCTACAAGGAGGCGTTCGTCTATACTAATGATCTATTTTGCCAACACTCAGTTTGTTGGTGGCGTTTTATAGACGATATATTTTGCGTATGGAGAAGGTCACGGGATTCTTTGGAATTATTTGTAGCGCAGCTCCATGCTAGATGCCCTCATATTAGGCTGACCATCCACAGCCATAATTCCCAGGTGGCGTTTCTTGACACCATGGTCATGATTGATAGGGATAGATTTGTGACAGATTTATTCACTAAAGAAACTGATAGAAATTCTGTTCTTCATTATGGGAGTTTCCACCCTAAATCCACACGTGATAGTATTCCACGTAGTCAATTAATGAAAGTGGATACAATTGTTAGTAATGAGGACATTAAACGAGTTAGAAGGTGCCAGATGATTAGCAAGTTTAGATCTAGGGGATACCCGGATGCTTGTTTCCAACCCCGAGATAGGGCTAACAGGAGAAGATGGGGACAACGCATTCCCATGGTCACCACTTACAATGTGTGCAGTGACTCGATAGCGCATATTGTGAGAAAACACTGGACAATTCTGAGTGATAGGTTGCCATCAGTCCCTGAGTTCCATTACCCCCCCCCCCCCATAATGTCATTCTAAAGGGCCCCCACTCTTGGTGACAAGCTCTTTCATGAAAGGATGCCTAGAGATACAGGTGGCAGATCAGGCACTTTCCCTTGTTTGGGCTGTCATATGTGTAATTGCGTCATTAGAGGCCACACTTTTTCCCACCCGTCATCTGGCATCTCTTATGAGGTGCAAGGGTTTTATACCTGCGACTCTTCATTTGTGGTGTATTTACTTAAATGCCCTTGTGGCTTAGCCTATGTGGGCATGACCACTCAACGTTTAAAAGATAACATTTGCTCGCACAAATCAGCCATTAGGAAAAAGGTTAGTGGTCAATCGGTGGCAGAACACTTCACTGCAGCAGGACATATTGTGTCACAATTGAGAGCCATGGTGATCGATGGGGTACCCCATAGTTGGAGGGGGGACAGGGAGAAGGCTCTCCGCAAAAAGGAGGCCTTTTGGATATGTAAGCTAGGGAGTATGGGTAATGGTGGTCTGAATCGGGACTATGACCTAGGATTTTGTTTATAGTAGTATCTTGTGTCTATGCTATGATCGTTGTCTTTGCATGTTTATATACTAATTACAGTGGCTTGCAAAAGTATTCGGCCCCTTTGAAGTTTTCCACATTTTGTCACAATACTGCCACAAACATTAATCAATTTTACTGGAATTTCATGTAAAAAAAACCAATACAAAGTGGTGTACACGTAAGAAGTAGAACGAAAATCATACAGGATTCAAATTTTTTTTTTACAAATCAATAACTGCAAAGTGGGGTGTGTGTAATTATTCAGCCCCCTTTGGTCTAAGTGCAGTCAGTTGCCCATAGACATTGCCTGATGAGTGCTTATGTCTAAATAGAGTGCACCTGTGTGTAATCTAATGTCAGTACAAATACAACTGCTCTGTGACAACCTCAGAGGTTGTCTAAGATAATATTGGGGGCAACAACACCATGAAGTCCAA
The DNA here is from genome assembly GCF_040937935.1 of Hyperolius riggenbachi. NCBI lineage: Eukaryota > Metazoa > Chordata > Amphibia > Anura > Hyperoliidae > Hyperolius > Hyperolius riggenbachi. Next base: position 39,046,684 of record NC_090650.1, on the reverse strand, counting down.
AGAACACACCAGACAGGTCAGGGATAAAGTTATTGAGAAATTTAAAGCAGGCTTAGGATTCAAAAAGATATCCAAAGCCTTGAACGTCCCACGGAGCACTGTTCAAACGATCATTCAGAAATGGAAGGAGTATGGCACAACTGTAAACCTACCAAGACAAGGCCATCCACCTAAACTCACAGGCCGAACAAGGAGAGCTCTGATCAGAAATGCAGTCAAGAGGCCCATGGTGACTCTGGACGAACTGCAGAGATCTACAGCTCAGGTGGGGGAATCTGTCCATAGGACAACTATTAGTTGTGCACTGCACAAAATTGGCCTTTATGGAAGAGTACACACACCTGATTTAAATTTTATTACACACAATTGATCCTACCAGAAGTTATTAAAATATAACTTTTATTAATTAATTATTAAAACTTTCATATTTGTTTTCATTTTATAATATATAAAACCAACCCCAGATTAGGTCTCTAGTACCGTGTTGAGCATCTACACCAATTCACAATTTTTAGTGATCCTGCTCTGGGACCTAAAGCTGAGTAAGTTGCTTTTTACTTGCTACATATAAATTAATAAACCCCCCACCAATCCGACATGTTTCGACCCCTTAATTGGGGTCGTCGTCAGGGAAAAAAAGTGCTTAGTGCAAAGAGTTGCCAGTGCATATAGAAAGAAAAAGCATTATATATACATTTCAGTAAAGAAAACAAAAAGAGAGAGCATGTGCTCTCCAGCTCTGTCAGCATTATGGAAGAGTGGCAAGAACAAGAAGAAAGCCATTGTTAACAGAAAAGCATAAGAAGTCCCGTTTCCAGTTTGCCACAAGCCATGTGGGGGACACAGCAAACATGTGGAAGATGGTGCTCTGGTCAAATGAGACCAAAACTGAACTTTTTGGCCAAAATGCAAAACGCTATGTGTGGCGGAAAACTAACACTGCACATCACTCTGAACACACCATCCCCACTGTCAAATATGGTGGTGGCAGCATCATGCTCGGGGGGTGCATCTCTTCAGCAGGGACAGGGAAGCTAGTCAGAGTTGATGGGAAGATGGAAGGAGCCAAATACAGGGCAATCTTGGAAGAAAACCTCTTGGAGTCTGCAAAAGACTGGGGTGGAGGTTCACCTTCCAGCAGGACAACGATTCTAAACATAAAAACAGGGCAACAATGAATGTCATGCTCCAAACCTGGACATCTTCAAACGCACTCTTAAAACACACCTTTTCAGACAAGCTTATAACATTCTATAGTCCTTATTTACTTATTTGACACAATGTAATCAGAGGCAAAGGGTCCCTGCCTCATCCATCCTCCACCCCCTTACCTAATGTGTCCCCCACTACCCACTAGATTGTAAGCTCGCAAGGGCAGGGTCCTCCTAATGTTTACTGTTTTTGTCACAATATTTGTGCTGCTTGGAACTCTGTTTTATAATTTGTTAGTATATCTATGTTCCCATTGTCGTCTTATTGTGCTTTGTAAAGCGCTGCGGAATATGTTGGCGCTATATAAATAAAAAATAATAATAATAATAATAATGGCCCAGTCAAAGTCCGGACCTAAATCCAATCGAGAATCTGTGGCAAGATCTGAAAACTGCTGTTCACAAACGCTGTCCATCTAATCTGACTGAGCTGGAGCTGTTTTGCAAAGAAGAATGGGCAAGGATTTCAGTCTGTAGATGTGCAAAGCTGGTAGAGACTAAAAGACTGGCAGCTGTAATTGCAGCAAAAGGTGGTTCTACAAAGTATTGCCTCAGGGGGCTGAATAATTACGCACACCCCACTTTGCAGTTATTTATTTATAAAAAATGTTTGGAATCATGTATGATTTTCGATCCACTTCTCTCATGTACACCACTTTGTGTTGGTCTTTCACGCGGAATTCCAATAAAATTGATGCATGTTTGTGGCAGTAATGTGACAAAATGTGGAAAACTTCAAGGGAGCCGAATACTTTTGCAAGCCACTGTATCTCTTTTCATGCTATTTTTGTTTTTAGATGATCTGGGGAATTAATAGTGGTCCACTGATGGAGGTATATTTCTTTTGTCTGTATAAGCAGTGCAGGTACGTTTTACACCTTATTATTTATGTGGCAGCGCCTCCTTGGCATTTATATTATGCTTAGATCGGCCGAGGAGAAGGTGATGCGCCGATTTGGGGGCATTGATGTTATGCTGTGTTCGGCTAATGCGACGATTACTCTGCAGAAAAAAAAACAAAAACCAGTGACAGACACTTGAGATAATAAGCTTCAGAAGACAGAGCTCTCTGCCACTTTGAAGGTGGTGGAGCTCAGATAAGCTCTTTTGCATAGATAACAACTGGATTTTTTTTAACTCTTCCCGTACTGGAAACAATATTAGACTCGTATCTCTGCTGCTAATGTTTCATTTATTAGATGTACTACACATACAAATCATTACATCATAAGTTTTTTTTTCACTTCAGAACATTACTTGCATGACTTGCAGCGATTGCCACTCATGTGATGTGCAAGAGTTCTGGGGCCATGTTTACAGCACGTGATCTAGATTTCTCATAAACTAAATGAAACTATGGCCCATATGCACGGGGCGTAGCAATAGGGGTTACAGAGGTTGCGACTGCATCGGAGCCCTTGGGCCAGAGGGGCCCCCGAAGGGCCCTTCCTTAACTACAGTATTAGCTCTCTATTGGTCCTGTGCTCCTAATAATCACTTCTATAGATGCTTTGAATAGTGGTAATCATTAACAAACTGTTCCCCATCCCCTTCTTGCACCTCTGACACTGTAGTTGCAATTGGCAGGTTTTGGTGCGCCGTATCAAGTGTTACGTATAGAGTGCTTGAGGGGGCCCCATTGAAAAAATTGCATCGGGGACCACAGCTCCTTAGCTACACCACTGTATATTCAATTAACTTTTTCTCCTGAGTTTCCTTTTAAGTGATATTTTCTAACTTGTCAATAAAATGCCCTTTAAATCACCAGCAAACAAGACAGAACCTTTCCACTATAAGGAATCCACTATAAGGAATCCGTTGCTTCCGGTTCACGGCGCTTGTTCCCGAGATAACGCTGCTGCTCAGTCACAGGCCGCACATTCTAATAGGCGGAGGGTGCATTCCCAGTACGCCCTTCGCAGATGTAAACAATAGTCAGCTGACTCCAACGTTACAGCTGACACCTAGGTAGGTATACCGCTGTGTGATTGGATGTGCAGAGTGTGGCCAGCCACTGATTGGATAAAAGTTATATTTAAACCTGAAGAGTGCTCCCAGTTATCGCCGGTGATAAGCATAGCTTTGGCTAGTTGCTGGGTGCGCACTCACATTGTTAGATTACTGGATCTTGACCCTCGGCTTGCATTTGACTATTCTTGTCTTCTGTTATTAACCTTTGCTTTGATTCCTGGATACTCTTGCCTGCCGCCTGGACCAACCTTTGCCTGTTACTGGATACTCTTGCCTGCCGCTAGTGTTGGGCGAACATCTAGATGTTCGGGTTCGGGCCGAACAGGCCGAACATGGCCGCGATGTTCGGGTGTTCGACCCGAACTCCGAACATAATGGAAGTCAATGGGGACCCGAACTTTTGTGGTTTGTAAAGCCTCCTTACATGCCACATACCCCAAATTTACAGGGTATGTGCACCTTGGGAGTGGGTACAAGAGGAAAAAAAAATTAGCAAAAAGAGCTTATAGTTTTTGAGAAAATCGATTTTAAAGTTTCAAAGGGAAAACTGTCTTTTAAATGCGGGAAATGTCTGTTTTCTTTGCACAGGTAACATGTTTTTTGTCGGCATGCAGTCATAAATGTAATACATATAAGAGGTTCCAGGAAAAGGGACCGGTAACGCTAACCCAGCAGCAGCACACGTGATGGAACAGGAGGAGGGTGGCGCAGGAGGAGAAGAAGGCCACGCTTTGTGAGACACAACAACCCCGGCCTTGCATGAGGGCAAGAAGCGTGCGGATAGCAGGCTTTGTACCGCCATGCAGTCATAAATGTAATAAAGATAAGTGGTTCAATAAACAGGGACCACGCGGCAACGCTAACCCAGCAGCAGCAGACGTGATGGAACAGGAGGAGGCGCAGGAGGAGAAGGCCACGCTTTGTGAGACACAACAACCCAGGCCTTGCATGAGGGCAAGAAGCGTGCGGATAGCATGCTTTGTACCGCCATGCAGTCATAAATGTAATAAAGATAAGTGGTTCAATAAACAGGGACCACGCGGCAACGCTAACCCAGCAGCAGCACACGTGATGGAACAGGAGGAGGGTGGCGCAGGAGGAGAAGAAGGCCACGCTTTGTGAGACACAACAACCCCGGCCTTGCATGAGGGCAAGAAGCGTGCGGATAGCAGGCTTTGTACCGCCATGCAGTCATAAATGTAATAAAGATAAGTGGTTCAATAAACAGGGACCACGCGGCAACGCTAACCCAGCAGCAGCAGACGTGATGGAACAGGAGGAGGCGCAGGAGGAGAAGGCCACGCTTTGTGAGACACAACAACCCAGGCCTTGCATGAGGGCAAGAAGCGTGCGGATAGCATGCTTTGTACCGCCATGCAGTCATAAATGTAATAAAGATAAGTGGTTCAATAAACAGGGACCACGCGGCAACGCTAACCCAGCAGCAGCAGACGTGATGGAACAGGAGCAGGCGCAGGAGGAGAAGGCCACGCTTTGTGAGACACAACAACCCAGGCCTTGCATGAGGGCAAGAAGCGTGCGGATAGCATGCTTTGTACCGCCATGCAGTCATAAATGTAATAAAGATAAGTGGTTCAATAAACAGGGACCACGCGGCAACGCTAACCCAGCAGCAGCAGACGTGATGGAACAGGAGCAGGCGCAGGAGGAGAAGGCCACGCTTTGTGAGACACAACAACCCAGGCCTTGCATGTGGACAAAAAGCGTGCGGATATAGCAGCAATGCTTTTTGCCGCCATGCAGTCATAAATGTAATACAGATGAGAGGTTCAATAAACAGGGCCCGGAAACGCAACACCATCCCAGATGTTCATTGGTCATGTTACTTGGTTGGGGTCCTGGAGTGTTGCGTAGTCATTTCCAATCCAGGATTGATTCATTTTAATTTGAGTCAGACGGTCTGCATTTTCTGTAGAGAGGCGGATACGCCGATCTGTGACGATGCCTCCGGCAGCACTGAAACAGCGTTCCGACATAACGCTGGCTGCCGGGCAAGCCAGCACCTCTATTGCGTACATTGCCAGTTCGTGCCAGGTGTCTAGCTTCGATACCCAATAGTTGAAGGGTGCAGATGGATGGTTCGACACAGCTACGCCATCTGACATGTAGTCCTTGACCATCTTCTCCAGGCGATCGGTGTTGGAGGTGGATCTGCACACTTGCTGTTCAGTGGGCTGCGGCTGCATGGGTGTCAGAAAATTTTCCCACTCCAAGGACACTGCCGATACCATTCCCTTTTGGGTACTAGCTGCGGCTTGCGTTGTTTGCTGCCCTCCTGGTCGTCCTGGGTTTGCGGAAGTCAGTCTGTCTGCGTACAACTGGCTAGAGGAGGGGGAGGATGTCAATCTCCTCTCTAAAGTCTCCACAAGGGCCTGCTGGTATTCTTCCATTTTGACCTGTCTGACTCTTTCTTCAAGCAGTTTTGGAACATTGTGTTTGTACCGTGGATCCAGAAGGGTATAAACCCAGTAATTGGTGTTGTCCAGAATGCGCACAATGCGTGGGTCACGTTCAATGCAGTCTAGCATGAATTGAGCCATGTGTGCCAGAGTCCTACCAGAATCCTCATCATCCTCTTGTGAGCGTTGTGATAGTTGTTGTGATGCATCATAGTCGTCACCTTCCTCCTGGTCTGCTTCTGCTGACCATTCGCGTTGAATTGTGGAAGTCCAACGTGCACCGCTCTGGCCCTCGTCAGTGGTGGCATGAAATTCCTGCTCCAACTCCAGCTGTTCCTCCTCCTCTTCTTCGTCATAGCTGCTGGGGCCAGCGTTCCCTGAGGCGGATGGCCTGATGTTGGTACCATCACGCTGATCGTTTTCTCCTTCAGATTCCCCCAGTTGCATCATGACAGCTGTTTCCTTGATTTTTAACATCGACCTCTTCAGTAAACACAGCAGTGGTATGGTAATGCTGACTGAAGAGTTGTCACTGCTCACAAGCAACGTGGATTGCTCAAAATTTTGGAGGACTTGGCAGAGGTCCAACATGTTGGCCCAATCGGATCCACAGAAGCTTGGCAGCTGGCCGGATGCGCCTCGGTACTGCGCCGTCATGTACTGGACCACTGCACTCTTCTGCTCGCAAAAGCGGGCTAGCATGTGCAGCGTAGAATTCCAGCGCGTAGGGACATCACACAGCAAGCGATGGTGGGGGAGATTGAAGCGCTCCTGCATCTTGGCGAGTGCCCCCGAAGCAGTACTGGAATTTCTACAATGTTTGGACACTCGACGCACCTTCAACAGCAGATCGGGCACGCCTGGGTATGTCCTCAGGAACCGCTGAACTACTAGGTTCATCACGTGCGCCAGGCAAGGGATGTGTGTCAGCTTAGCCAACCTTAAAGCGCGAATGAGATTACTCCCATTATCACACACAACCATGCCCGGTTTCAGGTCCAGCGGTGCCAGCCACAAATCCGTCTGTTCCTTTATTCCCCTCCAAATTTCCTCCCCTGTGTGCTGCTTATCCCCAAGGCAGATTAGCTTCAGCAACGCTTGCTGACGCATGCCAACAGCTGTGCTGCACTGCTTCCACGATCCTACTGCTGCTGGGTTAGCGTTTCCGGATGAGGTACAGCTTTGAGATGCGTTGGAGGAGAAGGAGTCAGAGAGGTAGGTGCTGCTGTTGTTATCCAGTGGGAGGGACGGCGGTGCAGCTGTTTGTGGCGTGGGCAACACCCGTGCCGTAGCAGGTGAGGAATCGCTGCCAGGCTCCACAAGGTTCACCCAGTGCGCGGTAAGGGAGATGTATCGACCCTGGCCGAACGCACTCGTCCAGGTGTCAGTGGTGAGGTGAACCTTGCAGGCAACGGCATTCTTCAAGCTTCGGGTTATTTTGCTGACCACGTGCTCATGCAACTCAGGCACTGCAGAGCGTGCAAAGTGGTAGCGGCTGGGAACCACGTAACGTGGGATGGCCACTGACATCATGCCCTTGAAGCTGTTTGTCTCCACCAATCGATATGGCAGCATTTCGCAGGCCAGAAGCTTGGCTATGCTGGCTGTTACTGCCACGGCCCGGGGGTCATTTGCTGGCAATTTCCTCTTGCGCTCAAACATCTCCGACACAGACAACTGAACCGTAGCGCTGCACACGGAAGGGCTGTTGGTTGTTGTGTTTGATGAACACTGGGAGACCTCAAGAGCACTACTCCGGAAAGTGACAGTGTCAGCGTCGTCTGATGTTTGTGAATGTTGTGAACCACGCAATGGCTGGGCTACTGCTGCTGCTGAGGCGGGTCTGGTGAACCCAAGGGAGGCAGTGTTGTTTCTGGTACCCTGTCCTGACGCGTTTGCCCAAAGAGTGGGATGTTTGGATAGCATGTGACGGCTCATGCTGGTGGTGGAGAGGTTGTTAATATTTTTCCCCCTGCTCAGGCGGGTCTTGCACACCTTGCAAATCGCCATGGTAACATCCTCAGTGCAGTCTTCAAAGAAAGCCCAGACTTTGGAGCACCTGCCTCCTTGCTGGCGATTTCTGTTTGCTCCTCTTTTGCCTCTCACTTGAACTTCCACGCTTGTGGTGCCTGAAATTGCGCGCCGCCTACCTTGTGGCACAAGGCGAACTCGTGCAGCAGTGTGTTCTTCAACAGACTCATCTGTGCTGCTGCTACGACGGCGATGTTCTCGTTCACAAACAAAATCTGGGTCTCTGTCCACATTGTCCATACCCTCCTCTTCCATCTCCTCAAACTCGTCATATGTCATTGTGGGCCACCGCCGTGGAGTAGAGCTCCCCACAACAACCTCTGCGCAGCACACTCCAACGTCGTCTTCCAGATCTTGTCGGCCGACCTCCTGCAATTGCAACCCCTCCTGCCCAAATTGCTCTGGGATTTGGGTTTCCGAGTCCTCTTCGGACTCGCCTTGTATTTCAGTGCGCGGTGCATTTCCCACAGTTAACGGTTGTGAATCCAGGCACAACATTTCTGGCTGTTCCTCCATTGACCTTTGAAAGGTGGAAGTTTGTTGGGCTGGGAATAGCTCCTGCGAATACCCCATTGTGTCCTGAGGTAATTCATCGGACTGGTTATCTGGCAGTTGTGTGCGTGGTGTCGCTGCCGGTTGTGTCAGCTTTGTGCCCACTGGCTCCTTGTAACTGGCTGAGGACTCGGACCTCGTGCGTGATGTGCTGGTGCTGCTTAACCCACTGCTGGACGCTTGAGAGGTCATCCAAGTAATTATCTGGTCCTGTTCTTTTGGATTTGTGAGGGTTGTTGTCCTGGACAACATGGGCGGTATTGAGTGGGTTTTCTTGGGTGCTCCCCTGTGGCCTGTACGTGAACCATCAGGGGAAACACCTCTTCCCTTGCCCCTCCCTCTTTCACCGGATTTCTTCCTCATTTCACTTATCCTTACAGTACACGCTGACTGGCAGCAGTACAGTGGCAGTACAGAAATGCTATACAGTACCACTATTCCCAGCAGCGACACAGAGCACAATGCTATACAGTGACGGGTGAGCGGTGTACCACTATTCCCAGCAGACACAGAACAGTACACAGAATGCTATATAGTGTGGCTGAACGAGCGGTGTACCACTATTCCCAGCAGACACAGAACAGTACACAGAATGCTATATAGTGTGGCTGAACGAGCGGTGTACTACTGTTCCCAGCAGACACAGAACAGTACACAGAATGCTATATAGTGTGGCTGAACGAGCGGTGTACTACTGTTCCCAGCAGACACAGAACAGTACACAGAATGCTATATAGTGTGGCTGAACGAGCGGTGTACCACTATTCCCAGCAGACACAGAACAGTACACAGAATGCTATATAGTGTGGCTGAACGAGCGGTGTACTACTGTTCCCAGCAGACACAGAACAGTACACAGAATGCTATATAGTGTGGCTGAACGAGCGGTGTACTACTGTTCCCAGCAGACACAGAACAGTACACAGAATGCTATATAGTGTGGCTGAACGAGCGGTGTACTACTGTTCCCAGCAGACACAGAACAGTACACAGAATGCTATATAGTGTGGCTGAACGAGCGGTGTACTACTGTTCCCAGCAGACACAGAACAGTACACAGAATGCTATATAGTGTGGCTGAACGAGCGGTGTACCACTATTCCCAGCAGACACAGAACAGTACACAGAATGCTATATAGTGTGGCTGAACGAGCGGTGTACTACTGTTCCCAGCAGACACAGAACAGTACACAGAATGCTATATAGTGTGGCTGAACGAGCGGTGTACCACTATTCCCAGCAGACACAGAACAGTACACAGAATGCTATATAGTGTGGCTGAACGAGCGGTGTACTACTGTTCCCAGCAGACACAGAACAGTACACAGAATGCTATATAGTGTGGCTGAACGAGCGGTGTACCACTATTCCCAGCAGACACAGAACAGTACACAGAATGCTATATAGTGTGGCTGAACGAGCGGTGTACTACTGTTCCCAGCAGACACAGAACAGTACACAGAATGCTATATAGTGTGGCTGAACGAGCGGTGTACCACTGTTCCCAGCAGACACAGAACAGTACACAGAATGCTATATAGTGTGGCTGAACGAGCGGTGTATTACTGTTCCCAGCAGACACAGAACAGTACACAGAATGCTATATAGTGTGGCTGAACGAGCGGTGTACTACTGTTCCCAGCAGACACAGAACAGTACACAGAATGCTATATAGTGTGGCTGAACGAGCGGTGTACTACTGTTCCCAGCAGACACAGAACAGTACACAGAATGCTATATAGTGTGGCTGAACGAGCGGTGTACTACTGTTCCCAGCAGACACAGAACAGTACACAGAATGCTATATAGTGTGGCTGAACGAGCGGTGTACTACTGTTCCCAGCAGACACAGAACAGTACACAGAATGCTATATAGTGTGGCTGAACGAGCGGTGTACTACTGTTCCCAGCAGACACAGAACAGTACACAGAATGCTATATAGTGTGGCTGAACGAGCGGTGTACTACTGTTCCCAGCAGACACAGAACAGTACACAGAATGCTATATAGTGTGGCTGAACGAGCGGTGTACTACTGTTCCCAGCAGACACAGAACAGTACACAGAATGCTATATAGTGTGGCTGAACGAGCGGTGTACTACTGTTCCCAGCAGACACAGAACAGTACACAGAATGCTATATAGTGTGGCTGAACGAGCGGTGTACTACTGTTCCCAGCAGACACAGAACAGTACACAGAATGCTATATAGTGTGGCTGAACGAGCGGTGTACTACTGTTCCCAGCAGACACAGAACAGTACACAGAATGCTATATAGTGTGGCTGAACGAGCGGTGTACTACTGTTCCCAGCAGACACAGAACAGTACACAGAATGCTATATAGTGTGGCTGAACGAGCGGTGTACTACTGTTCCCAGCAGACACAGAACAGTACACAGAATGCTATATAGTGTGGCTGAACGAGCGGTGTACTACTGTTCCCAGCAGCGACACACAATGACTGGGGGGGACCCTGGCTAGCGTGGCTGGAGCGCGAACTACCCTGCCTGCCTACCCAAAGCTAAACCCACAGACAAATGGCGGAGATATGACGTGGTTCGGGTATTTATTTACCCGAACCACGTGACAGTTCGGCCAATCAGAGCGCGTTCGGGTCCGAACCACGTGACCCGTTCGGCCAATCACAGCGCTAGCCGAACGTTCGGGGAACGTTCGGCCATGCGCTCTTAGTTCGGCCATATGGCCGAACGGTTTGGCCGAGCACCGTCAGGTGTTCGGCCGAACTCGAACATCACCCGAACAGGGTGATGTTCTGCAGAACCCGAACAGTGGCGAACACTGTTCGCCCAACACTACCTGCCGCCTGGACCGAACTTGTCTGTTTACTGGATACCCTTGCCTGCCACCTGTACTGACTTTTGCCTGTTACTGGACACTTTTGTTTGCCGCCTGGACCTACCACTGCCTGTTTACTGGATACTCTTGCATGCTACTTGGACTGGATACGCTAAGTATACTTGAACTAATCCTTGTCTGTTGTTTAATAACCCTGCATGCGGACTTGCATGAACTTTCTCATATATTACCTTGATCATCCATTACCTGTTGAATAACCTTGCATGAACTCTCTCTTTACCTGAATCATTCAATGCCTGTTGAATAACCTTGCATGTGAACTTTGCATGAACTCTCTCCTATACACCTGGATCCTTCACTGCCTGTTCCTGATACATCTGTCATTACTGACAATCGATGCTGAGGGCCTCATCCTCCTGAATCAAGGTAATAGCCCTGTGTGATACTATTGAACTGAGTTATACTAGCCTCATTGGGGTTCTGGCGGGTTATTGTCCTCTCTACTACAGTCTGTATGCCTTTCACGGTAAGACCGGGGGGTAACCGTAGTCAGGAGACAAATAACGTGTCCTGTTCACGCGGGGGCTTTTCTATAGGTGAAGACGTGGGCCGGGCTCGGAGCCATGGTGATAGATTGGGGCATAAAGACTGATTGGGGACATAACCGGTCAAGCCTTACATCTACATAATTTTTGGTGATTTTCCAATTGCAATGTGCTAAAAACTTAAGGTAGCCATACATCATCATCATCATCACCGATCGACCATCCGATATGATTATTACAATCAAAATCAGATGAAAATCTGTGCCACCAGCTGCATGCCCGATCAATGAGGCAACCAATTTCAGGGTGAAATCGGTTGCAGTAACCATTCGGACATGCTGCAAGATGTAGGGCTGACTTGCGATATCGGGTGCACTGCGGTAACGGCGAGCGATAGTGGGTGAGTGATGAACGCGTCGAAATCCCCGATGCTGCCCCCTTAATGTGTGTAATGTGCCCCCCCTTCCAGTGCCCAGTGCACTACACATTACTTGTCCATGGCCACCACTTGTCTTGCTCTGCCTCCGGGCTGGCTCCATCCTCCGCCCATACACACTCCCACGTTGCTCCGGCAACCATGAGGAGCGCATGTATGGATGAAGGACAGCGCCTGGAGCCAGCAGAAGACAAGCGGCAGCCACAGGCAGGTAATGTATACTGCACTGGGCACCAAGGGGCACATTACACATTGGGTGGGAACAGCGCCAGCGAGGCAGTGAATGCGGCGTCACAAAGCCTATTCCGGAATCAATTTCAGCATGAAATCAGTCAGGAATCAGCCTTCGGAGTATGGGAAGCCGACCAATCTCTCTCTAATTAGATTCAATTAGAGAGATATTTGTCTCTTGGTTGAATCTGCCCATCATGGCCTGATGCATGGCTACCTTTATTGTAAACAGAAGATGGAAATGTGTCTCCAAGGAGAAAACTCAGGAGAAAAAGGTAATTGCATATCAGCCAGCATTAATTCACTAAGCTTATCTCCTGTCGTTTCTAGAGTTATCACCATGGTGATAAGGCATGCAGTAAACTTAACTCTTCAGTCTTTAAGTTAAGGATAGATCTCTAAAGTTAACATTTCAATCCTTAAATAACTACAGAATTCTAAAGTTAAAGACGGGCTGTTAATTAACTGCATGTGAAAATAACTACAGGGGAGGTAACTTGAGGACTGAAGTGATAAGATAAGTCTCTCAGGCCCATTTGCAATTAACTTTTTTCCTGACTTTTCTCCTAGCCAGCTACAGAGAGAGCTTTGCCCCCGTAGGGTGACAGTGAGGCCTCCAAACTGGGTACACATAGCATGCTGTAATTGTAGGTATCTACATTTTTGGGAAGCAGGGATCCCCTATCCCTATCTATCTATAAACTCTTCAAAGGTGATAAACTTCCCTTGTTGTATAATGTGGTCCAGGAACATAACCCCCCATTATACCAGAAGTGAGCATCCGGAAGCACTGACAGCTCCGCTAAAGAGGGGTTTCTCCACAGTGGGGTATGGTATTCAAAGCTATTGAGGTTAAGGCAGGCTGTCAACCATTTCCAAAGCAGCAGCGACACCGGCTGTAATATAGTATTCTGTTGCCGACATCCAGTCACAGGCAGCACCCAGCAAGACATCAGTACTAAATTATCAATTCCATGTTCAGGCAGATATCTGTATGTTTCAGGGTTACATCCACCCTGACATCCAGTATGCCAGCTGCTGAGTGGCAATATAGTACTTGTGGAATGAGGGAAGGGCCAGCCCAATCCTGTCCTCAGGGTCCTGAAGCAGCAAATTCTTTAGCTTTATCCTTCAACTATTCCAAATGACACTAATGACCAGAGACTTACGTTTTTTGAAGAAGCTACATGGGATATAGACCGGAGAATGATGAATAGCGTATTAAAACTTTGGGTAAGAGCACCATCTTGACCAGGTTTACCCTACCAGCCACTGACAAGGGGAGCCTAGCCAACCCTTAAATCGCTCAGTTGCATCGTCAATGAGAGAACATTTCTTTCACAAGGTACAGTTGTGGGTCTTTATGTATCTGCACCCCAAGATATGTGAATGAGGAAACCACCTGTAATGAGCTGCTTGCAGGCACCTGCTGTGTATCTGGTTTATCAATATGAAGCACCTCTGACTTGGATTTGTTTAGGCGTAACCATGAGTAATAGCCAGAGGTGTCAATGACATCCAAGGCTGTTAGGGATGTATCAGCGTCCGCTAAATATAGAATGGTATGGTCCACATACATACTAAGCTTCTCTTTTGCATGCTGAGTTTTGAAGCCTGCAATAGAAGGATGTGCTCTGATCCTGCAAACCAAAGGCTCAGCAGCCAAGGCTAACAAGAGCGGAGTCATTGGGCACCCGTCTTGTGCCTCTAGCTGGTGAAAAGGCCTACTGATCCCCAAGCCCCAGTACTAACTCTAGCCATTGGTGAGTTCTATAGTATTCAGAACCCTTTTTGAAAATTGTCACCAAATCCAAACCGGGAAAGGGTAGTCGGCAAGTATGCCCATTCGATTCAATCCCCAATGACACCAATATTCTATTTCCTTTATTTTTATGAGCATTTGCATTTTAGCCAGGAGCTATCTAATATTAAAGGCTGTGTTGTTCCCAGGCATAAAGCCAGTCTGATCATGGTGGTCTAATGACAGAATCACTGTGTTCAAGCGTATAGCTAAGATTTTGGCAAGTATCTTGACATCTACACTTAGAAGAGAAATGTGGCGATAGGTGTCACACACCAATGGGTCCTTTCCCGGTTTGAGCAAAACGTCAATTAAAGCTTCCCTCATGGAGCCGGGAGAATGCCCCTCTGAAATGCCTCTTCATATATTTGGAGTAGGTTTGGTACAAGTGTATCAGAATATTTCTTGAAAACCTCTACCGGTATCCCATCCAATACAGGTGACTTACGATTGGGAAATGATGCTATAGCAATTTGAACTTCCTCCAATGTCAGACGTGCCTCAAGCTCCTTTCTCTGCTCCTTGGTTAAGAGAGGCATATCAATCGCCGAGAGGTAGATTTCTTATTTATCCTGGTCCCCTACGGATCTTCAAGTATATAGGGCCTGATAATGTTTTAAAGACTTAATTGCCCTCCTCAGGACCCTGCACCAGCTGCCTATCTCGCTCCATAATAGTGGGGATAGTGGAAAGGAAAATCCCTGGCTCTAGCAAGTTTGGCAAGTAGTGTCCGTCACCTCTCCCTATTCATAGAATGTTTGATTGGGAAAAAAAATCATTTGCTTTTTACGACCTTTTTACTACTATTTTGGATGAATTATGACTTAAGCATTGGAGGCCTAACATTCTTGAAAAAAACGGACTGCTTTTAGACCCCTAAATCCAGAAAGAAATGAACCACCAGTGAGGTTAACATGGTCATCCACGTGTTATTTCCAAACGATACCTGTATCTCTGTAAAAAGTACCAGTGTATTTCATGTATGTTACATGTCCTGCACTGCTGTGTTGTTAACTTCTTTTAAGATGTTCAATAAAATAGATTTAACCAGATTGAGTCCGTAACTAGTGCGAGTATTTCGCGGGACATGAAAAAGTGGTCTAGCCTAGATAATGTCTGAAAAGAGGCAGAGGAACAGAGTAGCTGATCAGATGGGTGTAAGTACCCCCAATCTTCCTGCAATTCCATGCTACTCGTCAGGCGAGCAAACATAGTGGTAGTGTTTGTCTGTCAAGAACAGGTTTGCACACATTGTGCACATACAACTGCTTATAGTTTCAGATTCTATGTCCTAATTAGTGCTGCTGCAGGGTTTAGGATGTAGAATCTACATCAGGCATTAAAATCTGCTGCCTTATCAGTAACTTAATATCTTTATACTGTTGATTAAAATCAACGATAGAAGCAGACCTAAAAGAGGAATCTTCTTCAGAGTTTGTACTGTCCATGCATTTATGTATCACCACCATCCTCTGCTTCTAGTTCCTATCTCGTTTCGAATATCTACCATCTGTGTATAATCATATTATTATTATTATTATTTAGTATTTATATAGCGCCGACATATTACGCAGCTCTGTACAGTGTATATATATATATATCTTGTCACTAACTGTCCCTCAAAGGTGCTCACAATCTAATCCCTACCATTGCCATATGTCTATATTATGTAGTGTAAGTACTGTAGTCTAGGGCCAATTTTAGGGGGAGCCAATTAACTTATCCGTATGTTTTTGGAATGTGGGAGGAAACCGGAAAGCCCAGAGGAAACCCACACAGACACGGAGAGAACATACAAACTCTTTGCAGATAGTGCCCTGGCTGGGATTCGAACCAGGGACCCAGCGCTGCAAGGCGAGAGAGCTAACCACTACGCCACCGTGCTGCCCATCATATGCTTTTTCACAAATCGGTTGATGAGTAGTTCTGATTGGGACATAAGTCATCTGCATTGGTACAATTTCTAAAACATGTAGGAGTTGACTAGAGGGGATAGATTTAAGCCAGCTGGGGTGGTGACAGCTTTCCAAGGGTATAAAGCCATTACGGTCAGTGGTTTTACAATAGGTAGACGTACTGCACTTACTTTCCCTGTTATAAATTGTCAAATCTACAAAGTTCACAATTTCTGTGCTGCACTCACAATTAAAAACTAGATTATAGTTATTTTTATTGATAAAAGTAATAAAATCCTTCAATGTACTCTTATCAACCTTCCAAATAAAAAAAAAAAACACATCATCTATGTATCTTTTTCCATAAAAGTAAAGAAACATGATGCTAGTTATGTATAAAAAGCTCCTCCCATCTTGCCATAAATAAATTAGCGAGGCCCGGGGCATATCTGCTTTTATCACGGATTTTAATCAACAGTATAAAGATAGTAAGAAACTAATAAGTAAACAATGGCCCACCTTACTTTTGGATCTGGATTTAAAAGAAACTATTTCTGAAACTCCACAGGTGATATTCAGGAAAGCACCAAATCTACAACATTTAATTACCAGTAGCACCCTATATGGACACCGGAAGGGTAGGAGAACCTTCTTTGAGCGAAATGACTTTTTTCGTTTCAAGGGTGTTTATTATAAGAAAATGCAAATTACAAAAACTTTCAACAATATGCAAATACAAGTCTTCCCCCTTAGGGGAATATCATAGTAACAGTATCATAAAAGATAACACATATAATGCAGATAATAATGATACGTTCCTGGGTGTATCGTGTCACATGGCGTATTAGCTACATTTTCTTATAAACAATTTTCGTAGAAAAAGGGGAAAGAGAGAAAAGGAAAGGAATAGAAAAAGGTAAAGGAAGAGAGAGAAAAAAAAGAGAGAGAGAAGTAAAGCAGTAAGAGAAAAGAGGGTGAGGAAAGAAAAAGACTGGGGCCATGGGTGGGGATACCACATCATGCCAATGGCGCCCAATCCGGAGAAAGGGAGAATAAAGAAAAGAAAAAGAGTAGAAAATAGAAAGAAGTAAGAAACATAAATATATAGTCACAGCAATAAATTCCTGTCCACATAACATCTACCCTGTCTCTGGCCTCAAGGCCTAACTCAAAGAAATTCACACAAAAGGGGTCTAAAAAGAGTGTAGTGTATACGATAGGCCTTGGTTAGCCTGCCAAGTGATCCAAGGGTCCCAAATTTTGAAGAAACTATCCATATGATCATAGATTTTAGCCAGGATATGCTCCGATTGCATCGTATCGTTTAGGTGCTGGAATACTGTATCAACTGATAGGATGGGGGATTGCCAGTTAGAAGCTAAGTGCCGTTTGGCTTGGGCCATAACAAATTGGCAGAATTTATGGGAAGCATATGGCATAAAAGGGGGTTTATTACCCAGTAATGCAGTGGTAGGGTCAAAAGGTATTGATTTGCCTATGATTAGCTCTAGCTTGCGCCAGATTCCTTTCCAAAATGAATGAGCCAACGTGCAATCCCACCAAATATGCCAGATTGTTCCTCTGGAAGAACATCCTCTAAAACATGTATCTGGGCATGTTGTAGAAAATAGGTGCAGTTTAGAGGGGGTATAATAAACCCTGTGAAATAGTTTTAGTGAAGTTTCTATGGTGGAATAAAACAAACTGTTTTTAAGAATCTGGGTGCAGCAGTGAGACCATTTGGGGTCCGAGAGAATAAGACCACAGTCCTCCCAGTCTTCCTGACACTTCAATTTTTGCACCATATCCTGTTCTAACAGAGTGGCGTATAGCTCAGCTCAGAGATAAAACCACTGTCGAGTGAACGACCCCTACATCTTACCTCAAATGGGGTATATATAAGGACATCATTGCTTTTATCTAAGTATCTCAAGAAACCCAACAGTTGATTAGCTCTAAAGTGTTCCTGTGGTGGAACAGTGTGCTGCTCAAAAAAACTTCTAGAGTTCAGAAGTTTAAAACCTCTTCAAAACTTGCCTAAAAAGACTAAACCATTATCAAACCACCATCGATATGAGCTTGTTATATGTCCCGGGGGGAAGTCCGAATTTCTGAGAATGTGGGTCATGCATGAGGTTGGCGCCTGTAGGCCATACTTGAATCTAATTCTATTCCAGATTTTAAAAGAGTGCGCAGAAGTGGGAGAGAGTTTATTTATACGCTGGTATGGGATATTTATAGCCCACATAACTGCTGGCATAGAGAGTGGTGCTAAAAGTTGAGATTCCAAGTCCACCCACAAAGGGGCAGCGATGCCTGCGTTAACTACTGCCAGTTGTGTTATTTGGGCTGCAATGTAATAATTCCATAAATTTGGAGGCTCCCATTCCTCCCCTATCTTTGGGCCTAGCTAAGGTGCTATACTTGCTTCTCGGCCTCCTCTGTCTCCAAATAAAGTTTTGTATTTGTCTTTGCAGGTTATAAATTGCAAATTTTTTAATAGGGACCGGAAGGACCCTAAAAAGATATAGAAGGCGTGGTAGGAGGGTAATTTTTACGGAAATAATTCTTCCCATAGGTGAGATTGGAAAGTCATTCCAGATAGTTAGGTCTGATTGGAGCTTCCTGTAAAGGGCTGGATAGTTATAGTCATACAATTGGGCTGGATCTCGGGCTAGATTTATCCCTAAATATTTTATCATTTTGGGTTGTGATTGTATTCCTAATGAGTTAGCCAGATTCCGTGTGACCTGATAGGGAGACTTGGTAAGCATCAATTCGGACTTATCTAAATTTAGTTTCAAGCCAGAGAATGTGGTGAAATTCTGTATAATATTGAATAGGTTGGGTATAGACGTATGGGGAGATGTAAGGGTTAGAAAAATGTCGTCAGCGAACAGACTAATCCTCTGTTCTCTATTGCCAATTCGCACCCCTAAAACTTCCTGTGATCCTCTAATAGCGTTAGCCAGAGGTTCCATCATTAGTGTGAAAATTCCTGGAGACAACGGGCAGCCTTGTCTAGTTCCACGTTGTATGGAGAAGGAAGTTCTAACGGGGGAGGGCATTTTTAGGGAGGCCGAAGGTATAGAGTATAGCGATTGAATCGCTTTTAGAAAGTTGCCTTTGAAGCCAAATTTTTCTAAAACTGCCATCATATAGGGCCACCTAATAAGATCGAAGGCCTTCTCCATATCTAATGAGAGCAAGGCCAGGTCAGTATTCATGCGTTTACAGAAATTTTGAATGTCAACAATCTTTCTGATGTTGTCGGACGCTTGCCGAAAAGGCATGAATCCGACCTGGTCCTTGCTAATCAGCAATGGTAAGGCCATGTTCAATCTTGAGGCTAGAATCGAGGTGAAAAGCTTGTAGTCAATACCTAAGAGTGAAATAGGCCTATAATTCTTTACTAGCAGTGGATCTCTATTAGGCTTAGGTATGACAACTATGGACGAGGCCAGGAACTCTGGTGGTGGTACAACTCCTCTCATGATGGTATTGTAAAATTTAATTAAGTGCGGGGTTAATTTATGCTCAAATTTTTTGTAATAAGAGGCCATGAGGCCATCAGGGCCTGGCGCTTTAGGCCTTTTTCGTTTCTTTATAGCCTCATGTAGTTCCTCTTGAGTGATGTCATGATTTAGGCTTTCTACCAACATTGTGGGAATTGATGATTGTACGTTTTGGGCCAGGAAATATGTCTGATTTTTGGATTGGGAGTCCCTAGGCTGGTCAGAGTAAAGAGTTTTGTAAAAGTCTAAAAATGTGGCATAGATATTATCAGGGTTTGAGGTCACTGAACCCCCTTGATCTCTGATTCTAAGAACCCTATTCATGGTCTGCTGGTTTCTTAGTTTTTTTTGCTAACCATCGATTAGGCTTATTTATTTGCTCATATGAAATTGCCTTGGACCACCGAACAGCTTTTTCTACATCAGCATTTAATATAACATTGAGTTGTAATTGGAGGTCCTGAATTTGTTTTAAGAGAAATCTAGAGGGGGCGGTTTGGTTCAGAAGGGAAAGGGATTGAATTTTATGTTCGATATTGGATCTAATGATATTTTTAGCTCTTTTATGGGCCGAGGACAGTTTAATTATCTCCCCCCGTATGACAGCCTTATGAGCTAGCCAGCAAATTCCTGGGGATATGTCTGGAGTATCATTTTCATCAAAGTAATTAGTGATTGAGGTGTCAATTTTTTCAAAAACATCCGAATTAAGAAGAATAGAGTCGTTGAGCCTCCAGGGGGATAATTGGGATCTGGGGATTGGAGATGATAGGACAGTGAATACAGGGTCGTGGTCTGACCATGGAGTTAGTAGATGCCTTGAATAAAGCATGAGAGGAGCACAAGAGGCTGAAATGAGTATGAGGTCAATCCTCGAATAGGAGTTATGAGGGGCAGAGAGGTACGAGTAACCTCGTCTAGAGCCATTGTACTCTCGCCATGTATCAACCAGGGCATGTTGTCGGAAGAGGTCATTAAAAAAGGCTTTATTTATCTTAGCAGTGGAAGGACGTTCCGGGGTGGTACGGTTCAGGGAATCATTGGGGACAGTATTGAAGTCTCCTGTCCATATCAGTGACTAATATTTCAGAGTCAATAGTATGTCGGAGACTTTTGAAAGTGTGGGCAAAGTTTTATCAGGAGGGGCATATAAGCTTACTATACATAAAATTTTGCCTTGAAAGTCCCCTGTTATGATAACATACGTTCCTTCCGAATCTATAATTTGTGAGGTTACTTCCATTGGAAAGCTATCTGAAAGGAAAACAGCTACACCTCTACGTTTAGTTTTAAAATTAGATAGATAAAATCTCTGGTACCTCCTATGAAAAAACTTAGGTTGAGAGTTGTGGGTAAAATGTGTTTCCTGAATGCACAGGATATCAGGGGCATGTTTAACGTAGTCCATAAAGGCCTTATTACGCTTTCGGGGAGAATTTAGACCTCTCGGGTTGTGTGAGAGAATATGAATTGGTTTATTAGCCATGATCCAAAAAAGTGATGGCTATATGGAATGTGAAAAACCATGTTAATGCTAGCGGCCGAGGCCAGGATGGGTAACTGGACAGGTGAGTATAATATAAGTGGACAGGGGTATAAAGAGAGACATGGCCAACGGCCAACATAAAGCCCAATAGGGCTAAAACAGCAACCACAGCATGACCCTTAATATTAGTCATGCTGAATAGGGCGCAAAGGGGGGCAACAATAAACTCTAGGGCTAGCCACCAGTTATGAACGTTCAAAACAGGTATAGCCTTACCTAGGCCAGTGTAGGCCATGTATTGCTAATTAAACCATTCAACACTTATAAAATAACCAAGTAACAATAGTAAGGCAAAATGACATATCAGCACGTGGTACACTTATTTCTATAAGAAAGTCATATTAAAGCTTAAACAAAATATTGCAATGAAAGGATAATACTTTCTTCTATGAAGTTCCATAGGTTCTTGGGAGAATAGAATCCGATGAACCAATAAAATGCGGATATTCCAAGATTGTTCCAAGAAAAGGAATCCAAGGGGCCCAGGTTCCGCAACCCCCCGAAATGACTTTTTTAAGTGTAAACAAGGTTTTGGGCGTAGAATGTGTACCAACCAAGAAAGATAGAAGAATTTAGGAGTAACCATACAAGACAAGTTTTTAATATCAAACATTTCTATAATTGCAACAACATGTATGTAATTTATTAATTGGAGTGCCCGTGTGGCCTACAATATGTAGGCAAAACAGAGAGGGAATGTAAAAGGAGGTTATATGAGCATGTCCACAACATCAACAATGTCCACAACATTGGGCAGCACGGTGGCGTAGTGGCTAGCTCTCTCGCCTTGCAGCACTGGATCCCCGGTTCGAATCCCAGCCAGGGCACTATCTGCAAAGAGTTTGTATGTTCTCTCCGTGTCTGTGTGGGTTTCCTCCGGGCACTCTGGTTTCCTCCCACATTCCAAAAACATACAGATAAGTTAATTGGCTCCCCCTAAAAATTGGCCCTAGACTACAGTACTTACACTACATAATATAGACACATGGCAATGGTAGGGATTAGATTGTGAGCTCTTTTGAGGGACAGTTAGTGACAAGACAATATATATATATATACACTGTACAGCGCTGCGTAATATGTTGGTGCTATATAAATACTAAATAATAAATAATCACAAAAGCTGAAGTTGATCACTCAGTGCCACAATGAGGACCCCTCATTACTCACATTTTGCCAAATAGACCAGTTAAAAACAAGTCGTAGAGGTGCAAATAAAGACAGGGACCTCTACAAGCTGGAGACAAAGTGCATCTTCACTCTTAAAACTATGAAACCCAGGGGCCTGAATATAGATTTTTTAAACAATTCATGATATAATATGGAGTCTTGTGCAATATTCTTTTTGGACACTAGATGGCATCTCCATTGATATAATACAGATTTTAATACAATGTTATGCTCTTTAGAATATGAATATGTTTTACACTGGGGATGTGTGCAATATTCAGAATATGTTTTATGTATACTTGTTTTAGCAATTTATTTTTTATTATCTACTATTTATATAATTTATGTGATCAATAATATTATTTAAGTGCAGCTTTTGCTTTCAGTCCTAGAAGGATGCTGAAAGCGGAATATAACCCAGCATTTCTTCTTTGCTCTAAAAAATTATTTACAGCATATTATATACAACCAGCATTTATTTTTTTACTAGAACAGCATTCAAAGGGTTACACACAGGACTTCAAAGTTCAGTGCAGAGAAATCTGGACGCATCCAAAGTGTAGATAATGTTATCGTGTGTTCACTTAATTGTATCAAGTAAGGAATGTGACACCTTCTCTGACAGTGCAGAAGCTCCTGGACACAGAAACTCAAATCATTTCTGCCTTCAATACAAAATGAATAAAACCAGTTATGAATAAAATGCAAAGTCAGTTCTCAAAGCAAAAAACTGTACTTTTGGGAACTTGTAATTTCTAAATGAATAATAATACTTATGCACAAATGCAAATAAGATAACCGTATGGCATATAAAAAGTAGGAAAACATGTTTTTATTGAATATTATGTCAGGGTTTTATACCGCTTTAAGTCTAGAAAGAAAATGAGTTTTACTCACCTGGGGCCCCCAGGCCCCTGAAGCCATCTTGTGCCCTCGCAGTCTCCATTGGATCCTCCTGTCCCCTGCCGGCAGCTACTTTCCTTTTTGACGACAGGCCCGGCCACGGGTCTCCTTCTTCGCGTTCATGTCCACAATAGCAGGATAGAGGGCGCTATTGCGGACAGGAACGCGTAGAAGCAGACGTGTGGCCAGGCCTGTTGGGCCTGTCACCGAAAACAGAAGTAGCTGCCGGCGGTGACAGGAGGATCCCATCGAGGCTGTGAGGGCACAAGATGGCTGCAGGGGGTGGTAGAAGCCCCAGGTGAATAAAACTCATTTTTTATCTAGACTTAAAGAGGAACTCCAGTGAAAATAATTTAATATAAAAAGGTGCTTAATTTTTACAATAATTATGTATACATGATTTAGTCAGAGTTTGCTCATTGTAAAATCTTTCCTCTCCCAGATTCACATTCTGACATGTATTACATGGTGACATTGTTACTGTGGGCAGATTATGTAGCTGTTCTGGCTTTAACAGACAGCTATAAACAGCCATTTCCTGTGTGTGTCATTGTTACATTGTGGCAGTTTGCCCAGAGTACCTTACGGTACCAGAGCCTCTTGTGGGAGGGGTTTCAGCACAAAATCAGTCATACAGCGCCCCCTGATGGTCTGTTTGTGAAAATCATTATATTTTTCATGTAAAAGTGGGTATCAGCTACTGATTGGGATAAAGTTCAATTCTTGGTCGGAGTTTCTCTTTAAGTGTCACTTTAAGCCATTGATGCCTTTTCCCTCCCTACAAATCATCATTCCTATCACCCCCCGCCCCCCAACCTACCATTTGTTTGCATTGTCATTTACAATTTTTAGGCATTTTTTTAATGTATCTTTGCATATATAACTGCGCATGAAATTAGCTGCCAGCCTCGTATGCTATTTAGAATATTAGTAATGGGCTGTATATTCATCATAGGTATACGCAACCTATATGCCTTCTTAGTCGCATAGATTTACATTTAATCTGCTGTTTCATTGCTCGACTTGGAGTTTAAAAACTCCACCTCCCGCCTGTCTCGCTGCCCGCTCTGCTGTGCTTTCCAGAATCTTTTGCTGCGAGTTGAGCCTAAAATACCCAGGCTCCTTTGCGCGCACCCATGTGACCAGCATCAGCTAATCAGTGCTTCTGATGCCCTCTAGCGGTTCTCACCAGCCATTAGGCTGTCAGATGGCAGTCTCTCCCACGTAAGTGACATTGCCTTATAAATTGTGTGTTAGCTCAATCTCTAGGATTCCTCTGATGAAGGCGGAGAGCTGAAACTGGTCAGGAACTGGAGACTGGGCATTTGGTGACTACATTCTGTTTTGGCTTTATATGTATTGAATACATGATACACCAGTTTACATCTAAAGGGTCCCTGTTGCAAGGGCCTGCGATGTCTGTATCTGTTTTATGCAAATGATTGTGAATAAATTGGCTATCTTGGTTTAACGTACCAGTGACCATTGGATTTCTGTTCTTTACTCCAGGGGTGGCGGTCACATATTTATATGTTTTGGTGACTGCAGGTCCACTGAGTGACACTAAGCGCTGAGGATTTAAGTTTTATCTGTGATGACACCGCTTGTGGATGTGGCAGCCTGAGCAGCTGGTGGATTTCTTCTGATGGTCTCATTCTTATTGATATATACTTTGGAGTAGCGCTTGTATCATATGTTTACAACTATAAACAGGTATAGTTATTGCAGGGGTTAACAACGGGTTAATAGGCTAGGCTGGGTTTAAGGGTCGCATCACACTGGCAATTAAGTGGCAAACGGATCTGATTACTGGTCGGTCTGATCCATTTTCACTTCTTTGCCACTCAGCTGCTTCCATTCCGAGAAAAAGTGAATTGCATGCGAGCTAGAAAGGGAGAAATCGCCTTCCCTCAGTTCAGTCTGGATGAATGGGAGCTTCTAATATCCCTACATCTGCAGCTCACAGTAAGTAAATAACAGGGCTGTGGAGTCAAGGAATCAGAGATATTTTTAGGTGATTGGAGTAGGAGGTTTAACAAACTGAGGAGTCAGATGATTTTTGTACCAACTCCACAGCCCTGGTAAGTATTAAGGTGTTACATACATTAGAAGATTATGGGCAGATTCGACCAACAGACAAATGTATCTCTAATCGAATCTGATTAGAGATAAATTTGTCTCTTGTCGAATCTGCCCATACACTACAGGACGATTCCCGTCCGATTTCAGCATGAAATCATCAGGGAATCGGCTGAGCCCGCCGCGTCCACCCGTCCGCTGCCCCCAAACTGTATAAAGGTATGTAGTGTGTGTGCATTTATACATTACCTGCCCTGTAGCAGCTTCCGCACGGTGTCCGTCCATCTCGCCGGAAACTGCATGGGGGCTGACACCAGACAGGTAATGTATAAATGCACACACTACATACATTTAAAAATTGCGGCTGCAGCGGCAGGGGGTTTCGTCGTCTCGTTGCTCGTTTGCAAATTGGCCACCGTACCGCCGCACACCCGACCAACCAACTTCGGCCCGACATCTTCCAGCATGCGCGATCGACCGTGCGGCCAATTTCCGTCCCAAAATCAGTCGCTTTGTCGGTCGGGCATGCATTTGGCAGCACCAATTTTCATCCAATTAGATTATAATAATCTAATTGGATGGTCGATTGGTTGGTTGGTCGGCTAATGTATGGCCACCTTTAGACTAAGGATTGGGAGTCGAGGTTGGAGCAATTTTGGGTACTTGGAGTGGGATGATTTTTTTTTATCAACTTCACTGCCCTGGTAAATAACAACAATGGTATACAAAACTTTCCTGGAGTCTCACATTCTTATTTTCACATTAATGGGGTTAAGAAAACAATTACTCTTGAATTGTGCATGGCATCCATATCCGTGTGAGTAAACTCTGGGTCAATCAGCTCCCAACATCAAATAATTAGTACCCTCTTGTTATCTGAAATGTTTCTTCATCTAGATAAACGTGGTAAGACTTTTAATTACTGTTCAGGAGAGCTGTGGCTGTAGAGCCTGTCTCATTTACATAGATAACGGACCTACTTTATTACCCCTTGCAATGGAAAACATAAAAAGTAAACACAGGCACATTCAAACTAGGTTCAGTACTATAAGTGCCCATGTTTATCTCATCATGTCACCTCAGTCCAGGGACTTAACTGTTTTACAAACCAATGTACTGAGTAGCATGAAAGAGTCAGGTATTTTGTGTAAAAATGTTTGTTTTCTTTGCAAGAAACACAGGAAACATTTGAAACGAGCACTTATGGCCAAGACATTTCCCAAACTCAACATAAATGTCAAATTAGCATTGATTTACTTCTAAAACATTTCCCACACTCAGCAAATAAATAGGGCTTCTCACCAGTGTGAGATCTCATGTGTGTCAAGCTGTGATTTCTGTGCAAAACATTTCCCACACTCAGCACATGAATGGGGCTTCTCACCACTGTGTGATCTTTCATGTGTGACAAGCAGTAATTTATGTACAAAACATTTCCCACACTCAGCACACGAATAAAGCTTCTCACCAGTTTGAGATTTCTGGTGTGTGGCAAGGTTTGATTTCCGCCTATAACATTTCCCGCATTCAGCACATGAATAGGGTTTCTTATCAGTGTGAGTTCTCTCATGTCTGGCAAGATCTGATTTCTGAATAAAACATTTCCCACACTCAGCACAAGAATAGGGTTTCTCACCAGTGTGCGATCTCTTATGTATGAAAAGATGTGATTGTCGCCCAAAACATTTCCCACACTCGGCACATGAATAAAGCTGCTCACCGGTGTGATATTTCTGGTGTGTGGCAAGGTTTGATTTTCGCCCAAAACATTTCCCGCACTCAGCACATGAAAAGGGTTTCTCACCAGTGTGAGATTTCTCATGCCTGACAAGATCTGATTTCTGAATAAAACATTTCCCACACTCAGCACAGGAATAGGGCTTCTCACCACTGTGATATCTCTCATGTCTTACAAGGTTTGATTTCCACACAAAACATTTCCCACATGTGGAACAGGAATAAGACCCTCCAGCAGGAGGAGAGCTGTGCTGGGTATGAGGCCCCTCAGGGTTAGACAGGTGGGGGGAGTCTGGGGGAATATTTGGGGTAACCAGGATATCTGAAAGAGACTCTTGTCCAACGACATCGTCATCCATTGTACAGTCTGTGGATACAGAGAGACGAGTCTCTGAAAGGTTCCTGATGCCGGGACTCCGCGCTGCAAATAGAGAAACATCGTCAATTCCTGTTAGAGAATTCTGAGGGGAGGAGCAATTTTTATTAGGGATGGTCAGTGAGCTGCTGATAATTGCAAGTTGATGAAAAGATTGGAAAAGGAACAGAGGAGAAACCTCCACAGCTTTGCATATAATCAGCATACAGTTTGCACCATCTCAGAGTTATTGGCATGTCACTGACCCTCATTAGTTATCAGCCTGATAGAGAACTGCAGAAGGTTGTGCTCATTACAAGCGGCCAATCGCATGACAATATCTTTAGCTTAATAAAAGACATATAGGTAATCAGCACCCTCCAGTGCTTGTCTCAATCACCATTGTAACCACAATAATAAGACTATTATTATTATTATTATTATTATTATTTATTGTATTTATAAAGTGCCAACATATTACGCAGCGCTGACTAAACAATACTTAGTCCTTCTATTGCAACACAGTCCCGGCAGCCAAATCCCAGTAAAATCTACAATCATGATGATCCTCAGGGGCTGATGAGCTGATTTGACCAGCGATACGCGTTGGTGGGGCCTGGGAGACAGACTCATAATGACAGTTCTGAGACACTTGGCTGCATGTGGTCCCTGAACACGGACTGTTTAGTGTACAAAGTGCTGTTACAAGTTACTGCATGTGAGCGCCATTCTTTTTATCTCTGCAATAAAGGTGGTGTTACACTACGAGGGCTTGTTTTGAGTTTTGGATATGTAATCCTGCAATGCTAAGGACTCTGAGGAGCAGATCTGGAGTACATTTATTTCTGTCATTGTTCTGGTGAGCAGATTGCGTTACCCCCATGTAGTCAGCAGTGATACTTCATTGGTATTGGCACAACAGTTGGCTGCAGTTGGTGCACGGTGGTCACTACTATTGTGGGCGGAGCTATCACGTAGTCACTCCTGGGTGGCGTTGGCGCTCCTCCTATTCTGCAACATTCTGCACCATCATTTGTTAACATTTCCAGTTTCCCACCTGAGGAGTAACAACATTCTGCAGCTACATTCTGTACAGCAGATGATTACAAGGAATCAGCCACACCGAGGATAGTAATAATTGTTAATTTTACTGGGATTTACCTGCAAGGAAGTTACATTATCATTATATACACACCAGGACTCATTTGCAATAAAAGATCAAGCTGCTCTATGCATGGCTATGCAAAAAAAGGCACAAGAAAAAATGGGCACAAAATAGAGGTAGTGAATATCTAATGTTTACCACTCACCAATGCTCATCCCTGCAATAATGTCTTTCTCCTTAGATTTGTAGAAAGAGTAGGAGGCGCCCGGTAGAACGAAAATAATATATTCACTCTATATGGTAGATACAGCATTTAGTAAGAAAATGGTGTGATCCTACCTTCTAGGTGTCCCCTTTCGGGAAATATACAAACTGGAGTTTTTGGCTTTTGTATATCGATTTTATTTTGCACAAGACAACGCGTTTCACGGTAAAAACCGCTTCCTCAGGTCAGTAGCAGTGCCTCCATAAGATAGCTTCCAGGTATCTGGGCGCCGTACCTGGAAGCTATCTTATGGAGGCACTGCTACTGACCTGAGGAAGCGGTTTTTACCGTGAAACGCGTTGTCTTGTGCAAAATAAAATCGATATACAAAAGCCAAAAACTCCAGTTTGTATATTTCCCGAAAGGGGACACCTAGAAGGTAGGATCACACCATTTTCTTCCTGAATGCTGTATCTACCATATAGAGTGAATATATTATTTCCGTTCTACCGGGCGCCTCCTACTCTTTCTACAAATCAACCTTAACCTCCTTAGCGTTCTGGACGAGCTGAGCTCGTCCAGAGACGCTAAGGAGGGTGCCGCGCTCAGGCCCTGGTGGGCCGATTTTAATACATTTTTTTTTTAAACACGCAGCAAGCACTTTGCTTGCTGCGTGTTATAGACGATCGCCGCCGCTCGCCGCTGATGCGCCGCTATCCGCTGCGTAACAAGCGCCCCCCCAGACCCCGTGCGCTGCCTGGACAATCAGTGCCAGGCAGCTATGAGGGGTGGATCGGGACTCCCTATGACGTCACGACGTCGTTGACGTCGATGACGTCATTCTGGTCATTGCTATGGCGACGGGGGAAACCCTGATGGAGATCCCGTTCAGAACGGGATCTCCTGATGGCCATCATCGCCGGCGGCGATCGGAAGGGTGGGTGGGATTCCGCTGGGAGGGGGGTATCGTTTAGCTAGCGCTAGGCTAGCTACACGATTAAAAAAAAATTAAGTTTAAAAAACCATGCGCAGCCGTGCGGCTGCGCATTATCAGAACGCCAGGGAGGTTAACCCCTTACCCTAGGGGAAGATCCATATCGGAATCTCTCCGATAGATCTAATTTTTTTGGAGTGCCGACCAAGAACAGAGACTGAGTGGGGATGGTACTTCCCCACAGGCGCAAACGAGTGGTTGCCTCATCCAGCAACCTACTCTTGTGAGTATAAAATCTGTTGCATTTATTTAATCTTCCCATACCCACTAATGTATTGCACCAGATTGGGCTCCAGGACCCCCTGTGTTTTCTTACCCAATTTCTCCTTAGATGCCCTCATCATGTCACCCTCCTC